>NW_027282742.1:102500-112417 GCF_046629955.1 Centroberyx affinis
AGCCCCACCCACAGCCACAGCCCCGCCCACAGCCACAGCCCCGCCCACAGCCCCACCCACAGCCACACCCACAGCCCCGCCCACAGCCACAGCCCCACCCACACCCACAGCCCCGCCCACAGCCCCACCCACAGCCACACCCACAGCCCCGCCCACAGCCACACCCACAGCCACACCCACAGCCCCACCCACAGCCACACCCACAGCCCCACCCACAGCCCCACCCACAGCCCCGCCCACAGCCACAGCCCCGCCCACAGCCACAGCCCCGCCCACAGCCCCGCCCACAGCCACAGCCCCACCCACAGCCCCACCCACAGCCCCGCCCACAGCCACAGCCCCACCCACACCCACAGCCCCGCCCACAGCCCCACCCACAGCCACACCCACAGCCCCGCCCACAGCCACACCCACAGCCCCACCCACAGCCACACCCACAGCCCCGCCCACAGCCACACCCACAGCCCCGCCCACAGCCACAGCCCCACCCACAGCCCCACCCACAGCCCCACCCTAGCCAAATCTGACTGGTTTGAACGATGGTTTTAGTCTGCAGTCTCAACACTTTTCTCTCCACCTGTGTTTGACTGATCCAGATCTCTGCTGTCAGACAGCAGCTGGTTGGACAGAAACAGTTCAAACTATGAATCCTGATATATTTTCTTTTCTGCTGTCTGTGAAGGAGAACAGCAACATCCAGGAGCTTCCTCTGATCCAGATCATGTTCCTGAGCTCAGAGCTCCAGCTTCAAAAACCTTCCTTCTCCCTCCAGTCAGACAGAGAGACGGATCAGTCTGTCTGACAGCTCAGACCCTGACCAGCAGGACAAGCTGCTGCACACACTGGACCACAGGCTGGCAGCTCAGTAGAGTAGAGTAGAGCAGAATACAGTAGAGTGGAGTAGAGTAGAATAGAATAGAATAGAATAGAGTAGAATAGAATAGAGTAGAATAGAGTAGAATAGTAGAGTAGAATAAAGTAGAGTAGAATGGAGTAGAGTGGAGTAGAGTAGAATAGAGCAGAATAGAATAGAGTAGAATAGAGCAGAATAGAATAGAGTAGAATAGAATAGAATAGAGTAGAGTAGAATAGAGTAGAATAGAGTAGAGTAGAATAGAGTAGAGTAGAATAGAGTAGAATAGAGTAGAGTAGAATGGAGTAGAGTAGAATAGAGTAGAATAGAGTAGAATAGAGTTGAGTAGAATAGAATAGAATAGAGTCGAGTAGAATAGAATAGAGTAGAATAGAGTAGAGTAGAGTAGAGTAGAATAGAGTAGAGTAGTATAGAGTAGAGTAGAATAGAGTCGAGTAGAATAGAATAGAGTAGAATAGAGTAGAATAGAATAGAGTAGAGTAGAGTAGAATAGAGTAGAGTAGAGTACAGTACAGTAAACCTTACAGGCTGCAGCCATTAAAAACACACAGGAACATTAAGAACAGCCAACAGAAAACACAGAAACAGTCCAGAATGAAGCAGCAAGCGGGCTCATCCTCAATGTTGTGTGTGTGTGTGTGTGTGTGTGTGTGTGTGTGTGTGTGTGTGTGTGTGTGTGTGTATGTGTGTGTGTATGTGTGTGTGTGTATGTGTGTGTGGGTGTGTGTGTGTGTGTGTGTGTTACCTGCAGGCTGATGTTGCCGTAGCTGTTCTTCAGCATGTTGACCACCTCACCATGAGACAGACTGTCCACACACTGACCGTTAATACTGACGATCCTGTCTCCCACCTGCACACACACACACACACACACACACACACACACACACACACACACACACACACACACACACACACACACACACAGCCTGAGTTAGAGCAACAGACACACACACACACTCTCTCTCCCTCTCTCTCTCAATTCAATAATCAGTAATCAAACTTAAATATACAATTGATATGTCAACAAATATACAACAATTAATTAACAATCAATGAATTTCTATAAATATTTGACAGTGTCAGTGTCTCTCCTGTCTGAGTCTCTCTCTCTCTCTCTCTCTCACACACACACACACACACACACACACACACACACACACACACACACACACACAGCACCTTGAGCCGGTGCGTCTTGGCAGCGACTCCGTTGGCCTGGATCATGGCGATGAAGATGGGGATGTCACCCAGCGGGCTGCCCTTCCCCCCCGCCACGCTCACCCCGAGGGCGTCACTCACACCCTGAGGGGGGGGGGCGGGGGGGTGGAGATACTTTCAGTTTATTAACTCAGTCATGATAACTTTGTTTCTAAACTGACACAGAATCTATACTTTTGTAATCATTTATTAAACCAAATCAAGTCTTCCCGACAGTCTGCTGGTCCTCATTCATTTTCAATGAGAGGTGAGCGAGGAGACGCGGAGCAGCGGGTGGGTCGGCTGGCGTTCGTGCTCGCATCACACACACACACACACACACACACACACACACACACACACACACACACGCCCGCTCAGCCACAGGTGAACGCTCTTGAACTTTTCAAGATTATGAGAAAGTATTATTGATCAGAGAGGCGTATTGGAAGTGAACAGCTGTATACCTCTGGAAAAGATAACCTGCTCACTAAGGAATGAGATGCATCTTTTCTATAAAATATGGCAAACCTTTTATCAACTACATGGAGAATCTCCCATCTCACATGACTGAATGATCATCTGCTTGTAAAAGAACATTCTACTGTGGTTCAGGCTCACCGATCTCTCATTTGTCTGTTCATTTATTTTTGAGACGTCTGTAATGTCCTGTGAACGTTTTTGTATTGTCATCATTGAGTGGCTGTATGTTTTGTATATTTTTTGAAAAACCAAAATAAAATACTTCAAACAAGAGAGGCGTATCGGATCCATACGCTCAACACCCTCACCCCCCCGAGGGCTTGGATATTGATTTTGATTTGAAATCTTTTCTTTGACTGTGTGTTGAGTTTATCGCCTAGATCCGTCTCGGCCGAGGCGTTCTCCCTCACTCTCACTCCTTTATTTATTGATAATATATTGTTTGTCTTGTGATGTATTTTAGTGGTTGTAATATTCATTCCTTTATGGCCATGAGGTGTTTTTTGCTCTCAATGCACGTTGTCTTATTTGTGATAATACAGGCTGTATTCATGTTACAGTGGTATGTTTTGTCTTTTTATGAATATATTGGTTTTATCAATACTGATTCGTGATATTTTTTAAAGGGAAATTAAAGACCTATCTTTTTAATCTGGCTTTTAGTTTGGAGTAATGTTATAGCCTTAGTTTTAAGTTCTAATCATTGGTTTTTACTTTTATCCCTGGTGTTTATTTTATTGTATTTTTATTTTTATTTTTATTGACTCTTATTTATTGATTTTGTAACATTTTATTGTTTTTTTGTTGTAATTTTGCTATGTGAAGCACTTTGGGCTGCGTGCTTGTATGAAAGCTGCTATATAAATAAAGTTGAGTTGAGTTGAGTTGATATATCTTATGAATGTGTGAATGTGACACAATATGCTAATGTGATTGAGGAAACTCCTCCCTGTTATTATACACACCTGTCTGTCCTTTATATTCACCCAGTTTCTTGCCATACTGAACAAAAACCCTGAAGAAGACTTTTGTTGAAACGTTGGCTATAATATTGTAATTTTTATTACAATTTTTGAAGTAATTTTTTCCTTGTGCTCTATTGTATCTTGCTGTACTCGGTTTACCTTCTTTTTACCTCACTGTTTTAATCTCTTATTGTCACAAAAGCCCTTCTAGGGACGGGTGCAAATTAGCATCCGCTACAAACACTATGATACTTGCATCGGATAGCTGTTCTCAGTTTGTCTATGTATATTGTATCTGTCCCTATCAAATAAACCATAAATAAATAACAACACCCAACAAAACCACCGGGTCTGTGCACCTGAAGTAGAGGATTGGACCGTCCACCTCTCATTTCCTCTGTATTAACTGTGTTGCTGCTGACATCATCAAGTCCAGAGGTCAGAGGTCAGAGGTCAGAAAATCTGCAGACGGTTTCTACTTGGAGGGAAGTTAAGTAACAGAACAGGAATGTGTGTGTGTGTGTGTGAGATGATCTTACCCGTGTGATCTCCACTGTACGCATGCCAGCATCTGTCACTGCGCACACACACACACACACACACACACACACACACACACACACACACACAAAGAAAGAGAAAAATAGAGTGATTAACATTTAACCAGGCAGTACTGAAAGCCTCAGAGAGTCAGTGGTAAACACACACACACACACACACACACACACACACACACACACACACACACACACACACACACACACTGATACAGACAGTTTCCAGTTTCCAGTCAGTTGTGAAGCTAACAGCTGTGTGATTGGTATTTAAAAAAAAAAAAAACATAACAGGATTGAGACAATTAGGATCAACAGCAATTATCAATATTATAGGATCAATATCAGTTAATTAGTGGTTAATGAGGGTTTCATACCCCCCCCCCCCCCTTCCATTTTCTCTATTCTTTGCTCTAGATTCTTTGCTGTATGCTGAAACCTCGTTTCCCCACAAGATCAATAGCTTCATCTAATCTAATCAATATTATTAATATCAGTTATAGCTTTAAAGTGTGAAATGTCAGATCAATACAACAGGCAGCTCATGTTGGAACTGCTTCTCTCTGCAGACTGACAGTCAGTCAGAGGTTCAGAGTTCAGACTCTGTTGTCATGGCGATCGAACCGACATGTTAGTTAGTTAGTTAGTTAGTTAGTTAGTTAGTTAGTTAGTTAGTTAGTTTCCTTTATTATCCTGTGGGAAACTCTCTTTGTGTCTGTGGCAGCAACAACCACAACAGACAGGACATTACAATTACAGACAGACAGAGTGTTCCACATCAACATCACCAACAATCAAGAATTAAGTACAACAAAATGCAAGTGACACACAGCTCATATCATCAGGATGTGTTTAACAGAGCTATACTGGAAGGTATAAAGGATCTCTGGGCACGGGACGTCCCGGTGCCTCCGTCCTGATGGTGAACGCTCATATTCACCACAGAGAGAGTGTGATACGTCACTCAGGATCGCCGCTCTTTCCCCGCCACTCAGGACTCACAGAGCAGTGTCACACTCTGTTGTTGCTGACCCGCAATCTTGCTAGACATATTAACAATGGGGTTGGGTGGTAATACGGTAATCTGGTGTCCCGGGGTATTTGAAAATAGCAACCGTGTCCGTTTCATTACCGTCATAAAAACAATTCTGCTGCCCAATGTGCTGCATATAAACGCCTTAAGAGTGTTTATAATATTAAGAGTGTTTATCCAGCACCACCGTCTTGTTCGTTTTAAAGAGAGAAGGACCAGATCGGCTAATCGAGCCATGTTATGATTAGCCCCGACAGCAGGGCCAGGCAGACAGCGGTGCCGGTCCTTCTCTCCTTTTACTGCCCATCTCAGAATCAATCACCCGCTAACCAGTCCAGCTCAAAGCCCCCCCGCTGCTGCTGCTGCCCAAGCAGGACCATCCACTGTAAATATCTAACGTTTGCTATTCTGTTTCTGATGTTGTTCAGAGAATAAAACTGGAACATGTATCGCATGTGTGAAAATCACAGTTGAAGTGCACTGCAGACACCTTGTGGCGGGAAACGGTAAAGCAGCGACTACATAAATTCATCATTTGGAATCGGCGGCTCCCTCCAAGCCCTACAATGTGATTTTTAATCAGACGGTAATACCGTATACCGCGGGAAAATTTGGGGAAGGGTTAACGGTGTCAAAAATTGGATACCGCCCAACCCTAATTAACAATCTTATTGAGTTTGTTCTTGTTAACTACAGACAGTGAGAAATACCAGGCAATAAAGCAGAAAGCTAGAATCCTCTCCACAAATGAACGATAAGAGAGAAACGTTATCTGTCCACTCCAAACTGCTGAAGCTTGTTGTAATCCTTTCCTGTAAATGACTCCTGTGTTTAAATCCCATGACAGTTTTTTTATCAATTACTGTCCCTAGATATTTATATTCATTTACCACTTCAGTACAGTCAGCATCAACAGCTACTTGTTGGTGTGTCCTTCTACTCGCTCTGAAATCAAAAACCATTTCCTTAGTTTTCTTGGTATTTAGCTGAAGAAACCTGGCGTGACACCGATTAACAAACTCATCCACTCATCCACTCATCCACTCATCCACTCATCCACTCATCCACTCATCCACTCATCCACGATCCTTTGTTTCATCTTCAGTGATCAAACCAACAGTCACTGTGTCATCAGCAAATTTAACATTGAAAACATCAGAGGAGTTCACCCGACACCCATCTGAAACACTGTTAGATAAAGCTGCTGCTGATGAACGAGCATTTCCGGGTCCATTCTGCTGCAGCTTCAACGGACCAGAATGCAATGCAGCAACAAGACAGGGTGAGGTTTGAGTAAAGGGCGACTCACTTCTCAACTGGAAAAACCTTCACTGTTTATCTCTCTCTCTCTCCCTCCCTCCCTCTTACTGCCACATTCTCTCCCTCTCTCTCTCTCTCTCCCTCCCTCCCTCCCTCTTACTGTCACATTCTCTCTCTCTCTCCCTCCCTCCCTCCCTCTTACTGTCACATTCTCTCTCTGCCTCTCTCTCTCTCCCTCCCTCTTACTGTCACATTCTCTCTCTCTCTCTCTCCCTCCCTCCCCCTTACTGTCACATTCTCTCTCTGCCTCTCTCTCTCTCCCTCCCTCCCTCTTACTGTCACATTCTCTCTCTCCCTCCCTCCCTCCCTCTTACTGTCACATTCTCTCTCTCCCTCCCTCCCTCCCTCTTACTGTCACATTCTCTCTCTCCCTCCCTCCCTCCCTCTTACTGTCACATTCTCTCTCTCTCTCTCTCTCTCTCTCTCTCCCTCCCTCCCTCCCTCCCTCCCATTGTCACATTCTCTCTCTCTCTCTCTCTCTCTCTCTCCCTCCGTCCCTCTCCCTTACTGTCTCTCTCTCTCTCTCTCTCTCTCTCTCTCTCATGTAAAACCCACAGCAGAATGTAACTAGTTCCCTCCTTCTCTGGTGGTTGTTGAAAGGCATTCTGGGAAATGTAGTAAATGCCAAACTGCAGCAGGAGCAGACAGGCGGGTGGAGGTTGAAGTCAGCGTCCCTACCTGTGTTGTTAGCGGAGGAGGAAGTGATGTCACCAGCGGCCTTCCTGCTGTTGTTGAGGGGCCGGGGGTCAGCGGAGGTGGCGGTGGGGGGGTCGGAGGTCGGGGGGTCAGAGGTCGGGGGGTCAGAGGTCGGGGGTCGCGGGAGGGGCGGAGCCACAACGCTGGAGCTGTTCCCACTGACATGACTCATCTGAGAGGGAGAGAGAGGTGAGACACACACACACACACACACACACACACACACACACAGCTGACACACACACTAAGTAATTACACAAACATGCAACCATTAAACCTCATGATGCATAAACGTGCGCACACACACACACACACACACACACACACACACACACACACACCTGGCTTCCCTGTGAGGTTCGTCTGGAGGAAATCCAGGAAGCTGCTTTGAGTCGGCCGAGGTCCAACAACACCGGCCCCCGAGCACACTGCAACACACACACACACACACACACACACACACACACACACAGACACACACACACACACACACAGTTTGAAGAATGAAGAATGACAGAAAGGACAGAGACCTGAACAGCAGCGTCCTCTAGTGGAGAGTTTGATCTCTGCTGGAGACAAATCTGCTTTCTCTTTATAAACAGAGAAATATCTCATAATGTACATTAATCTGCAGAGGTGGGGACTCGAGTCACATGACTTGGACTCAAGTCACAATTCAAATTGCTTGAGACTTGACCTGACTTGGGTTCTGGTGACTTGGGACTTGACTCTGACTTGTACTCTGATGACTTGAAAAGGTTTCTAAAGTCTTGACTTGAGATCTTGTGTTTGTGTAAATGACTTAGATTGAAAGTGATGAGATTTGTTCCAGCAGACGACTGAATTTAAATTCTGTTTTCTGAATTTGTATGGAATGATTGAATTTATTGAAGTTGAAACCGATTATAGAAATCAAACTCATGATGCTCTTACCAAGTTTTTATCCTATTAAAACCATATTGCATTGAAAAGTCCTAGATATTTAGTTTTCTTTAAGATATTAAATTGATACTGGACTCTTGATTTGTTCTCACTTGACTTGCTGTTCTACATTTAGACTTGAGACTTGACATTAATGACTTGGACTTGACTTGGACTTGACTTGGTAATCTGCATTTAGACTTGGGACTTGATTTGAGACTTGTGCCTCAAGACTTGAGACTGACAAACTTGGTCACACCTCTGGTAATCTGACCTAGTAATGTGTTAATATGAGGGAATAAGGCGGTGTGTGTGTGTGTGTGTGTGTGTGTGTGTGTGTGTGTGTGTGTGTGTGTGAGACCTTCAGTATGGCGGCCACAGTCTCCTGGGAGGCGTGTCTCGTGTCGTCTCTGTTGACGGACAGGATCTGGTCTCCCTGCATCAGCCGTCCGTCCAGCTCAGCTGCTCCTCCTCTCACCACCTCCGAGATAAACACACCACTGCCGCTCCTACACACACACACACACACACACACACACACACACACACACACACACACACACACACAGAATATTCCAATATAGATCACAATCAATATGTTTCCCCTTTACAACCAAGGCTGCCGTCAATCCTATTCACAAAAAAATCACAAAAAATCGCTATTATGCATGAGAGCGAATGTGCATCTTCCTCTGAGTTTTCAATATAAACAGGCTGGATGATCCATAACGCACCAAGCCTGGAGTTATGATATCAGATGTCTGATTTAAGAGTTTTATTCCCTTGCTGTCGACGGCTCTTGAAGCTGATATTTTAGCCGTTATGTTTTCTTAAAACTGTGTCTGGTTTTCTGATTTTGTCTGTGTGACGTGTTCTTATGTTTTTATTACTAGTTTGTATTGTGAAGCACTTTCTAAGCTTAGTTTTAAAAGGAGCTACAGAAATAAAGTCTGAGGTTCTCATATGACAGCGACAACATGACAAGGGAAGTAACCTGCAGAGTGTTCTGTGTTTTGATGAAGGAGAAATCTGACTTCAGTGTGAATACCAGACTTAAAGGATAAGGCCGGTGTTTTTAATGCATTTCTTACCGTCAACAAATCCCATGAAAATAACAAAATCAACAATGATTTTGTTTTGCCAACAAGTCTGGTCCATGTATCTGGTCCCAGTGCAGCCATGTCCCAGCAGCCATAGAACTCCATTGTATTAAAAATCGATTAAAAACCCGTCACAGAGCCATGCTGCTGCTCTGCAGCATATTTCATCATCACCATGCACCGGGCCGGACCACTTTTTCCTCAAACGACTTAATAAGCCGGCTGGAAACACGTTTTCCATCTCAGGAAAGTAGTTCCGCACAGAAGATAGTCCCCGGCGTTATAAAGAATTTGTTCATTTGAATTTGATTTGGTAATAACTACAACAGCCTGACTTTTCATGGTAACAGTTAGCGATTTTTAAAATGTAAACTATGTCTTTGTGAGCTGAATTTAAAGGTTTTTAGTTTACAATTGGAGCCAATGACTTCGACGCTGGTCTACGTTTTTCGCCACTTTCTGGCATTTTGCGGACCGGGCGGCTGGTCGGTTGATCGAGGGGGTGAACGATGGATTGGTCGGCGGTGGGGGGGATCGTTGGTTGCAGCCTAGTCTTATGTGTTCTTTTTTATATAACTTTGTATGTTGTTTTTACTCTGTACTGTTTGTTATTGTGCTGTTTCTTTGCTTTGACCTGCCAAGGGACTACAGATACGAATTAGCTCACAGCTATAATCTGGTACGGTGCATCGAATGGTGACATTTATGTTTGAACCGGACATTGTCCCTTTTAAATAAATAAGTAAATAAATTTAATGTTTGGTGTGAATG
>NW_027282743.1:0-17500 GCF_046629955.1 Centroberyx affinis
GTTCATGTTAACTAAGGTATTAATTTATACATTATTTAATAGTCATCTTTATAAACTATTAAATAATGTATAAATTAATACCTTAGTTAACATGAACACCATTAGTAAATTACACATTAGTTAATTAAGGGTTAGTTAATGCTTATTGAGCATTAACTAACCCTTATTATGCATTAACTGACCCTTAACTTAGTGACCCTTATTGTAAAGTGGTACCTCGACTTGTTTGAATAATTTAGTAGAATCAAGAGTCATTTTCTTGACAGCAGTGCAGTGATCTGCCTTATTCTGACTGGTTTCAACAGACTGACACTCATTTCTAGAAAACTCCTGAAACAAGTGAAGCTGCATTGGAGACAAGTGGAGTTATCTCTCCTCACTGCAGGATGTTTCTCTTGGTTTAAGAACAATAACATTTGAAGGCTGAATATGAGACTAAGCGACTTGTTCAGATGGACCTTTTTTCGCCGTGTAAAAACCTCTTCAACCCTGCGAGTCCCACCGGTGACAACATCATTACAAACGAAACTTGCGCGGCCGAGGTTCGTTCAAACCCACAGAACTTTATTTTAATTTCTAGTCAAGATCCCAAGGTTTCCAAAGACACCAAACATGTCAAAGCTGAATTTCAGGGAAATGTGTCAGCAGTTCATGCAAAGCTAGGTTTGACACCGTTAAGTTTGGAATTTAAAAATCGAAGAAAACGAGTAAATGTTAAAACAAAAAATACAGCAAAATGATTCCTGGAAATGCAAACTAGGTGTAGACAGTATAAGCAGATGAGCTTTAACTGTAAATTGACACCCATATTCTCCTTTCAGTGATTTCTACTCGATGGAACGGCGTCGACCGAATGCTAAAACGGCAGCGCTGAGGTCTTAATTTTTCCAAAACAACACGACGACCTCACCGAGTACGAACAAGCGACTGAACAATGAAGCGGCCCCGTGTGAATCCCTCGCTACATAATCAAACTGTGTGTGTGTGTGTGTGTGTGTGTGTGTGTGCCTGACAGCCTCGACAGTTGGGATGGGCGACTGCCAAGCTGCTGCTAAATATACACTGGGGTCGGACTTTGGCAGTTCCTCAGCATTGTCAGAGCCTGGCTTCAGGTTTTCTGATAAAAGGGGGTTTCTGCTCGCTGAAGTCGAGTGACAGTTGTGACAGGGGAGAGGTCGCGGGTTTGGGGACCTCTGTGTGTGTGTGTGTGTGTGTGTGTGTGTGTGTGTGTGTGAAGACCTGACCTGCCGGAGGTTGATAGGCACTAGGCGGTGGGGGAGCGGGGCAGGAGTTGTCACTGAGGTCCCCAGACATCCAGCCAAAAGGACTTTGGTTGTCCGGTTCTTTCCTGTCTGGGATGTGTGGCATGTCTCTGTGTGTGTGTGTGTGTGTGTGTTTGTGGTGTGTGTGTGTGTGTGTGTTATGTGCGCACTGCAAAAAATATCCATCTTAGCATTTAATTTAGCATCAAGTTTTAAAATCTTATTGAAAAAAACTCAAGTGAAACGAGTGAAAATTGAACAAACAACAAGTGTAATTTTCTCGAGGCAAGTTTGAGTCTCCCTTGTTTAAATATACTGGAATTTATTTGTAGAAAATTTGTGAAATAAGTGAAACCCCATTTGAAGTAAATTGAATTATCTTACCCCCGCTTGGCAGAATCTTTCACTTGTTTTAAAGTAAGAAGAACTGGGTAGTTAGCATGAGCAGCGATAGCCACCATGGCTGAACAGACAGAGAAACTCAAACTGCATCCACAGAAAATCCAAGCTCCGCCCACACTGTTTGATTGACAGGTGATCAAGTGGGAAGAGCAGTGCAGAAACACCACAGTGATGAGGCTGAGGGACAAAGATGGAGGCTGAATAATAAAGAACAAAAACAGGATTCTCACAGATTACCACTTTAAGAAGGACATTTTTTGCAGTGTGCCTGTGTGTGAATGCATTTGCTTGTGTGTATGTGTGTGTGTGTGTGTGTGTGTGTGTGTGCGTGTGTGCGTGTGTGTGTGTGTGTGTGTGTGTGTGTGTGTGTGTGTCAGCGGAGCATTGATGAACTCAGCACAATGTTGAATGGGACTGTTTTGGCAGCTGAGACAGCGGGGCCAAACCTGCGGGTCAGAGATAAACGCCCCTCGCAGCTCTCCGCCGGAGAGAGGACGTCCCATCAGAGAGAGAGAGAGAGAGAGAGAGAGAGAGAGGGGGGGAGGACCGACAAGAAAACGTCTCGCTGAGGGGCGGCGGCCCGCGGGGTCACACACACACGGAACGGGCGTGTGACCGGAGAGACGTCGGTTCAAATCCCAGGGCAGGCTGGGAAAATTCAGCGAGGATGACCCAACGCTCTCTCTCTTCCCACAGTAACAAACACACCAAGGCCTTCTAGCAAAACGCTTAACCTGCAACTGTTCAGTGGAAACCCAGTAGAAGACTGACCCCGACCCAGTAGAAACCAGTAGAAGACTGACCCCGACCCAGTAGAAACCAGTAGAAGACTGACCCCGACCCAGTAGAAACCAGTAGAAGACTGACCCCGACCCAGTAGAAACCAGTAGAAGACTGACTCCGACCCAGTAGAAACCAGTAGAAGACTGACCCTGCCCTAGTAGAAACCAGTAGAAGACTGACCCCGACCCAGTAGAAACCAGTAGAAGACTGACCCTGCCCTAGTAGAAACCAGTAGAAGACTGACCCTGACCCAGTAGAAACCAGCAGAAGACTGACTCTAACCCAGTAGAAACCAGTAGCAGACTGACCCTAACCCAGTAGAAACCAGTAGCAGACCTACCCCGATCCAGTAGAAACCACTAGAAGACTGACCCTAACCTAGTAGAAACCAGTAGAAGACTTACCCCGACCCAGTAGAAACCAGTAGAAGACTGACCCCGACCCAGAAGAAACCAGTAGAAGACTGACCTTAACCCCGTAGAAACCAGTAGTAGACTGACCCTAACCCAGTAGAAAACTGACTCTAACCCAGTAGAAACCAGTAGTAGACTGACCCTAACCCAGTAGAAACCAGTAGAAGACTGTCCCTAACCCAGTAGAAATCAGGAGAAGACTGACTCTAACCCAGTAGAAACCAGTAGAAGACTGGTTTGAACTGGTCAGCTCCCAGTAGAAACCAGTAGAAGACTGGTTCAAACTGGTCAGCTCCCAGTAGAAACCAGTAGAAGACTGTGGTTGAACTGGGCAGCTCCAAGTGTGATGGTGCGTTCATGCGCTGGTGGGAAAGTCCGACATCCAGGACTCCGGGTGTTGCTTTCACATGCTATTTTGTCGGAAAATCAAATCAGAAAGACAAACAACAAACAAAGTCAAGCTGCTGAATTGTTTTTAAGTGAATCTCTGTCTTTGTGTTTATTAAACATTTCAGTTTGAACAAGTGGAACACTGAAATCCGGTCGGAGGAATCTTATGCCGATAGAACAAAGAAAACATTTATCAATCGAGTGCATTTATCAATAATTGTAAATAAGAGAAAAAAAGGTGGGAGACAGGACTTTGACAAAGCAGATTCTCCCTTTTTTTTGCATGGAAAAAAAAAAAAAAAAATGACTGTAAGCACAAAAGAATACAAAAATAAGCAACAAAAGCAATAAAATAGAATATAAACAATTGTGGGGTTACATGAAATATAGCTGACAATCCCAACACATACATCGAAGAGTCAGAGTATGGATTACTTAGATATATGGATTTACTTTACAGATGATACAAATTATGAATGCCTAATGTTATGAGAAATAAAGAATACTTGCATCTCTTTCCAGTAATTAATCCTGAAAAAGGGAAAATGAAGGAGAGCACAGTGAGCATTAATGAACTTGAACCAGGAAGCGGCCTAACCTCCGCCAGGAAGCGATCGAACAAAGCTTGATGCTCGCCGTTTGCAGCAGGAAGCCGTTTAAACGCGCCAACCTGTCCGGTTTCCCTTCTCAAGATCACTAAAAGGCCTTGGAGAGGAACTGACCGGAAACATGCAGCCGCATTTAGGAAGGAAGCGAGTCCACGGCATGATGGGAAGACAAAGATTATTACTTATGAATGTAAAAAAAAACACAAGTGGGGACTGGATGAATGTGACAGGCACTGCTAAAAACAAAAAGAGCATGCTCAGCAAACCTTCACAGGGTAAGCTAAGGTAAAAAAAAAAAAAGAAGAGACTAGTATTGTTCCAGAGAGTTAAAGTTGGTCTTTTAAAGTCTAAGTATTGTTCTAGAGAGTTAAAGTTGGTCTTTTAAAGTCTAAGTATTGTTCTAGAGAGTTAAAGTCGGTCTTTTTAAGGTCTAAGTATTGTTATAGAGAGTTAAAGTCGGTCTTTTTAAAGTCTAAGTATTGTTCTAGAGAGTTAAAAACGGTCTTTTTAAGGTCTAAGTTCTAGAGAGTTAAAGTCTGTCTTTTTAAGGTCTAAGTATTGTTCTAGAGAGTTAAAGTCGGTCTTTTTAAAGTCTAAGTATTGTTCTGGAGAGTTAAAATCGGTCTTTTTAAGGTCTAAGTATTGTTCTGGAGAGTTAAAATCGGTCTTTTTAAGGTCTAAGTATTGTTCTGGAGAGTTAAAATCGGTCTTTTTAAGGTCTAAGTATTGTTCTGGAGAGTTAAAAACGGTCTTTTTAAGGTCTAAGTTCTAGAGAGTTAAAGTCTGTCTTTTTAAGGTCTAAGTATTGTTCTAGAGAGTTAAAGTCGGTCTTTTTAAAGTCTAAGTATTGTTCTGGAGAGTTAAAATCTGTCTTTTTAAGGTCTAAGTATTGTTCTGGAGAGTTAAAATCGGTCTTTTTAAGGTCTAAGTATTGTTCTGGAGAGTTAAAATCGGTCTTTTTAAGGTCTAAGTTCTAGAGAGTTAAAGTCGGTCTTTTTAAGGTCTAAGTTCCAGAGAGTTAAAGTTGGTCTTTTAAAGTCTAAGTATTGTTCTAGAGAGTTAAAGTCGGTCTTTTTAAGGTCTAAGTATTGTTCTAGAGAGTTAAAATCTGTCTTTTTAAGGTCTAAGTATTGTTCTGGAGAGTTAAAATCGGTCTTTTTAAGGTCTAAGTATTGTTCTAGAGAGTTAAAGTCAGTCTTTTTAAGGTCTAAGTTCTAGAGAGTTAAAGTCGGTCTTTTTAAGGTCTAAGTATTGTTCCAGAGAGTTAGTTGGTCTTTTTAAAGTCTAAGTATTGTTCTAGAGAGTTCAAGTCGGTCTTTTTAAGGCAGGGGTGGGCAATTATTTTCCCTGGGGGGCCACATGAGAAACCCAGATTGTTGCCGGGGGCCAAACAAATTTTGTCATGCCGTAACCTCTAATTTTATCACTAGATTATATTATAGAAAAACATACTGTGCACTTATTCTTCAGCATTTATTATATTGAAAATCACTCCAAACAGCATCTTATTAAGAAAATTAAGCTATATGCAGGAGTCTTTGAACCTACTGTACAGGACTGACCATTTTGGGTAAAAATGTTTCCATTAAAAAAACTAAACAAAACAAAAAATCTCTCAGCATGCCAAAAGATAAAAAAACATGCACTGCAGGTCCAAAAAGCAAGGTTGAAAAATAAAACCAAACAAACCTGATGAAAAAAAAAATCCAAACCAGTAGGCTACACCATCTCATATACACACATGCACACGTTAGCCTACTTTTTTTCCACAATTTATGAGAACTTGAGTTTGTTTGTTGGATAATCCACTGTGGATTGTCAATGCCAAAAAACAATAAGCTTCGTTCTATGAAGCTTTGTAAAAAGTCCTTCCTGCTTTTGTAGCTTAGCTAGCAATCGGCTGTCCTCATCTTCTCATCTTCCGATAGATTTCTGTATTTGTCTCGAAGTGACGGCTCAAGCTGTAGTCTTTGAATACAGCCACATGTTCGTTACAAACTAGGCACACAGCTGTACCGCCAACCTCAGTGAAAAAATACTTAGCAGTCCATGCAGTCTACATTCGGCATCAACCTTTCGCTTTTTAGCGCTCATTTTGTGTGGAAGGCGACCCCAAATTGTACCACCATCGACTGCGTTGCATGAACAAAATGAGAAGTGCCTCAGCCGGCCCGCCTCTCGCCAGCAGATGTCGCTATGATTTCAAACATCGCTCACATCAACGTGAACGGTGACAGGAAGAAGCACACTCACGACACAAGCGTTTCAAAATAAAAGCCAATTTAGGTTCAATCTCATTCAGTTTTTTTTGGCTTCTTAAGTAAAATGGTGTGGTTTGTCTTAGACCTCCCGGGCCAGGCAGAACCATCATGAGGGCCGGTTCCGGCCCGCGGGCCGTATAATGCCCAGGTCTGTTTTAAGGTCTAAGTTCTAGAGAGTTCAAGTCGGTCTTTTTAAAGTCTAAGTATTGTTCTAGAGAGTTCAAGTCAGTGCTAAATGCTAATTAGGTAGCGGTGATGAAAAAAAAAAAACTGACTGACTTCAGATCTTACCATCGACCCTAATGATGGATGCAGTTGTTCTCCATGCTTTGTTTTGAGATGTTTCTTTCCGTTGTCTTCCCAATATAAAAGTTGCAGAAAACTGGGAAGCTTTGAATGACTGGAATCAACCCTAACCCTAACCCAAAACCACGGGTGAATTTTGAAGCCAATGAGGAAGTGGCGGCTGGCGGCGTTTCCTCTAAGGTCCGCTAGAGTCCGGCTCCAGAAAGACTCCAAACCGCCCAACTCCATGAAGTCAATGGGACCAAAACCCAACTTCTGATAAAAATATAAAGTCAATCATTATTTTCGACAAGAGGTTTTGGCCTCAGTAGCTAATTTCACTTCTTCTAATGTTTGTCCTTATGGCGATTTTCAAAATAATTGTGTCATTAATATACTGGATATAAAACGGGGTTGTTTTTCTAGGTCCATGCCTCGGCTTCGCTCTGGCTGCTCCGGCTCAACATGGCGTAAACCCAAAACGGCCCTTCAGAAACCTGTGGGTGACGTCACACTCACTGCTCCATCTGTTTTTACAGTCTATAGTCAGAACTAATGCTCAAACAAAATCACATCGGTTGGGAGATGAGGAAGCGTGTAAATCTGACCGTCGATGGACGATGGCCGTGAAACCTTCAGTCGTATCCGACTTTTTCTCGGGCGACAAGCTTTTAGGCCGATGACAGATCACCTGTGCCGACTCCAAAGGAAAAGAGCCGGCATTATCCATTTTCTTCAGGAACAGGGGTTAGCAGAAGCCTAAATCTAACAGAAGTGGACTAGACCAGAAGGTTCAAATCCTAAGAACATCTGGGAAGATGAATGAAGGAGTTAAGACTCTTCCTTCTTTCAGCAGCTACTGTCAAAGTGCCGCTTAGCAAGGCATTTCACCACCATCTGCTCCAGTAGAGCTGCAGTGGCCACAGGTAGAAAACTGTGCTTTTACTGGGCAGCTTCCAGGTGTGTGTGTGTGTGTGTGTGTGTGTGTGTGTGTGTGTTTGTGTGTGTATAGCAGAGTGCTGCTGAAAAACAGCATTACCTGCTCAGTGAATCTTCCCTTATGTAAATAAAGACCAAAAAAGAAAACATACCCAGTGTGTATCGCATAAAGAACCACAAACATGTTTGCGGAAATAATCTGCCTGCCACGCCGACCGCATTACACCTTTCATCTCCGCGTTAGGGAGAGTGGATTTGGCTTCTCCGTCGTGACGACAACACAAACCCGGCGCGGCGAGAACGGGACGAGGGTTTGATCTTCCCCGTGGAGAGCGGGCGCATCCGAGCGGTTAGCGAAATGAATTGAATCAGCGGGATTAACGGCACCTGTAAAGACCTGTCAGGTAGATTTACAGGCCCCGCTGATAAGCCGGCGGTGAGGGATAAATACGTCTGGCGTCCCGTCGGCTGCCAGCCAGTCAAAGGGAAACGTCTGTTCTTCTCTCTCTCTCTCTCCTTCTCTCTCTCTCTCTCTCTCTCTCTCTCTCTGTCTCTGTTTCCCCCGGAGCTGCAGACACCTCCACCTTTGATAAGGTAATAATATCAGTCTTGACTTTGGCTGCGGAGGTGAAGGCTGGCTGGCTGCAAGATTGCGGAGACGCGCTTTCACCGTGATGAATGCGGTCGGGAAAGCGGCGAGATGTGTGTGTGTGTGTGTGTGTGTGTGTGTGTGTGTTTTGGATGTCAGAGTCAACATGTTGTTGCTGTCGGGTGAAAACCTCACATCTTGAAAACGTTCAGCTTTTCAGAAACTAAGGAAAACAGCCTTGTTTTGAGCTTGACCATGTTGTATTTTTGAGTTTGTCCTACGACTGAAACTTCGCAATAAAGTACTGTGTGATTATATTTCTTTCTCAGTATCTACATTTTTGGTTTTTGTCCTACACACCTGTCACTCAAAGACTTTTACATGTGCAAAAATTCATTTTTCTGTATCCAGTGGGGGTTTGAAAGGGTTTTAAAAGTCGTAAAATCGTAAAATAAATAGAACATCAAAAGTTAAAACAATAGAAATCACCAAAATTGGAGTTACAAGATTGCAAGTGATGATATGCAAATGCAATGTGTGTTCATTATTATATTTGTGGGTGTGAGAGAGCGCGAATGTATGTGTATGTGCATTTGTATATGTGTGCATATGTGTACATGTGTGTCATTTGGGGTGTATATGTGTTTTCTGTGTCTCTGCATCTGCATGGTGTGTGTGTTTCTGCATTTGCATGCACGTGTCTGCGTGTGTGTGTGTGTGTGTGTGTGTGTGTGTGTGTGTGTGTGTGTGTGTGTGTGTGTGTGTGTGTAGGCAGGCAACAGCTGGCCTGATCCAGGGGGAGAAGCAGAAATTCCAAGCGGGGAAGCTGAAGCCGAAATGCTTCGCCAAAGTCGGTTTTTCCCATGGAGCCTTGAGCCCCGGCCGGCCGAGGAGGCTTAAGCTGGAGTCCGGGTGCAGAAGACTACCTTTAATCAACTTTACTGGAGGGAGAAATCCACGCACTGCAGGCACAGAGCGGCAAGACAAAGCCGGAGAGCGTTTTGTTGAGTGAAAAATGGGTCTAACGGTGGTCCCCGGCTTTGAATTTGATCAAAATTTCAGGGAATGTATGCGAGAAGCCCCGCAGAGGCAGAGAGGTGAGAGAAGCAGGTTTGGGAAAATCTTGGAAAATGATGAGAAATGTGATGCTGGAATAGAGTATGCACGCTCAGTCCGTTTTCATCAGATAAATAAAAGGTGAAAACAAGCAAAAATGAAGTTTAAAATGCACAAGTTCAATCAGGAAGACTGCCTAAAACCACCCACCACCTCTCTCTGGTTTCACTTACGCTTTCTCTTTACCCAATCAGAGTCAGGCGAACACTTTCCCTCTTTTTCCAGAGAACCAATCGACTAAGTGGCCAGGAGTCTGTACATATATACGAGTCCAGCCCAGTCGCTGTACTTTATGTCAAATTGGCCACATTACACCCACATTTTCCTAAAATATACAATACACACTTGCAAGTGTTTGAAGTGCTCGGCATTTCGAAGTGAACTATCAGTCTGAGATCATGCAAATCATTGACAAGCTGCACAGTATAAAGCCTGAGCTATTGAACACATGATGTCTGCCCCCCCCCCCCCATCTCACATATGTATTATATCTGACATGGAAGGTAGGGAAGCCATATGAGGCAAATATAAGAAGCTGGCGAAATGCTTACTTTGTGCGAGAGAGAGAGAGAGAGAGAGAGAGAGAGAGAGAGAGAGAGAGAGAGAGAGCGAGCAGTGTCAAAGCCAGAATCTGAGTAAGAGGAATGGAAATAGTGTCAGTAATAATAATATGAATAATCCTTCAGTCCCATTTAGGGTGCAGATTTAGGGATGATGGTGGGGGGAGGGGGGGGGGGTATCTGACTCAGTATTGAGAGGTGAGTGAATCTATTAAAAATAAGAGAAAAAGAAGGAGAAATGGGACGGGACATGGTCTGAAGTGAGTACATTTGTAAATATGCTGTTTAGTTGTTATTGTGCTTTTTCTTCTCTTTGTTTTTTCTATTTTATTATTCGTTATTTTTTGCTTTTAGCCATTGTATCAAGCACTTCGAGCTGCATTGTCTATATGAAAAGTGTTGTATAAACAAAATGTATGATTATTATTATTATTAGCAGTAGTAGTAGTAGTAGTAGAAGTAGTATTTGGTGACATAAAAATGAAAACAAACAAAAAAACAAACATCCTGAGCAAAAACGAAGGTAGACGTTCTCTACTGTAGAAGTCTTAGAAATCGGTGAGTTTTGTAGTGAAAGCAACCGATCAGTGCGTGTCCCGGAGTCGACACCGAGCCTTCGCCCCTCGCTGTTCCTGTGTGGCCGGCCTCGCCTCGTCGCCCCACACAGAATATTTCTCCATAACGACACGAGAGCCGCGACTCGATGAAAAGTTATTAAGGCGCGCTGAGCTTTTCGGACTTTGCTTGTTTTAGGCGTCGAGGGCAAAAAAAAAAAAAAAAAAAAAACCCGCCTCTCCCCGAGTCCGCTTTAATTGAAAACATCAGTTCACTACATTTACAAGGAGGCTGTAAAACCAATCCTCCTGTGCTGCGTGAAGTCACGGCACATCCTGCCTGTTACTGCTGAGGCCGGAGCGTGTGCTGCAAGAAATGACAAGCTGTCAAGTGATTTTAACTTGTTTCCAGACCTGTCCAGCTCATTTTGGGATATTTTTCGTCAAATTCTCTCACTGGCAGGTAAATTTCACTTGATTTCACTCCACTATGACTTCTTTCAAGAAATCATCATAAAACAATGAAGAAAATCTGGACACAAGAAACTTTCTCCAAGACAATTTCACTTTTACCAAGAAAATGTCCTGAAACAAGTTACATTCTCCTGAGAAAAAGTCAAATTTGTTGAAACAGGTCAAATTATTCAGATGATTTCACCCAAATAAAACCCTGAAATGAGCTTGATAAGCCTGGATACAAGATAAAATAACTCAACAAGTTTGTCAGTTTTTGCAGTGTGAGAGCAGTTCACGCTGGCCAGTAAACTTCACCCACTTACTTCATTTTATTTGCGTCCGCTGTGCAGTCAAGCGTCCGGCAGAAAGGAGATGCGACGAGCTGCAGCATCCGCCCGGGACGTCCCAGGACCTGGGGTCGGGTGTCGGCATGTAGGCCGCGTCCCCCCGGTGAACGTGCTCTCACCATGAGGTAACCCAGGATCCATGATGTCACCGCTGTGTGCTGCAGGTGGAGAACGGACAGGGGATTGAAAAGAGAGTGAGGGTTTTTTGGGTTTTTTTTTTTTTTTTTTTTGCACGTGTTTGGTCTCAAACCAAAACACAGAGAGCCGAGTCACGACAGATGTGCTGCAGCGCTGGAAACTGTTTAGAAAAGCAGTTTCTGCTGCTTCAGGTTTGCTGCAGAGCTCAAAGTTTAGGTGGATGTTTGTTAGGTGGAGTTGGAAAACTCCCAACTCACTGCTGCCTCAAACTGTTCTGTTCTGTTTTTCCTTTGGATTTTAAGGTGAAGGTGAAGTTTGTGCCTACCTTTTGCCTAAGTTTGTGTGAAAACTAATTTGTGCCTACCGCAATTAAAATTTTAAATAACGTTGCTTGAGGCTGCAGGAGTTGTGCGATAGCTTCATGGTGTTCTTATCACTGGTTGTGTAATATGTGCAATATGTGTAATATGTGCAATATGTGTAATTTGTGGTTGTGATTTGCTACAGTATGTGTTGCTTTGCGTTATACGTTGTTGTACGTTATGTGTGCAGCATTTGAGTCCAAGACAAATTTCCCCACGG
The DNA here is from genome assembly GCF_046629955.1 of Centroberyx affinis. Lineage (NCBI taxonomy): Eukaryota > Metazoa > Chordata > Actinopteri > Beryciformes > Berycidae > Centroberyx > Centroberyx affinis. The sequence goes on from NW_027282743.1 coordinate 11,686, forward strand.
GGACAGTAAAGTATATTGTATTGTATTGTATTGTTTCATGGCTTTAATTTATTTCATCCTGATTGATGGAGACAAGTGATTTTGTTCACATGCAGCTTCTGGTGTCAGAGTAAGTTGGTTGACAACCTTTCCATAAGAAAAAAAAATGCTTTTTTTCATATATATTTTTTTATTTTTTTATTTCATATATATTTTCTATTAATAGCAGTTTTTGTAACGTGTGATAGTGATTCTGATTCTCTTGTGCATATTGTATTGTTTTTTAAGGAAACAAAAAGCATAATTTTTAAGAAAAGTAAAAAGTAAATCTCAGTGTAAATGAGGCCACAGAACCTAATTTGCACTACTTTCTTACACCTTTAACCATAGAAGCAGAGTAGGGGTTTCTGGCACTACTTCACCTGTTTTTAAGGTGCATGGAGAAGGGAAAAAGGTCTAAAATGGTCAAAACTCCAGCAACACTTGTAATATATAGAACAACTTTATTGTTGGACCAACGTGTTTCGGCTTGTGGCCTTCATCAGGGTCATCATGAAACACATTACAAACAGCAGAAAAAAATAAAAAAGGTAAAAAAATATAACTAACAATAAAGTTGCTCTATATACTACAAGTGTTGCTGGAGTTTTGACCTTTTGAACCGTAAAAGTTTTGCTGAACACACTCTTTGGGCGCATGAAACCTGCTAAAACCCCACAGTATAATTTCAAATAACCATGAATGTCACTGAGAGAAAATATTGTAAGCATTTTTTGTTTAAATTCCTGACAATTTTAACTTTTTGAAGCTACGCGGTTCCCTTTCCAACGGCAACAATAAAACACTTCCATCATCGGGGTTTCTCTTCACGGCGGCTCTGGGTCCTGTGGAACCGGCCTCAAAATAATCACATAAAATGAAATAAAACTTTGAATTTACATCATAATGAGCCGTACGTCATGTAAATTTAACAATCCGAGTGGCTCGGATAGCAAAGCTTCACATCCCCAGAAACCCTGAAAAGACGTTTTGGATACAGGAGCGGTTCAGATCATCGCTGGCACTGCTGCACTCTTCCCAGAACTATACGGTTTAATGTTTACCCATATTCCCCCGCTGGCCTGGAATACTATATATCTGTAAGAGGTAATGTTTTTCAAAGCCATGACCAAATGTGTTTAGCTTGGACAGGGAAGGCTCCCGTAGATGTACCACAGGCTATATGAGCTGATAGCTTGTCCAAAAAAGTTATGTTCCATGAGCAAAACGGGTCCCAATAAAGAAGTAAATTTAATGAATATTTACCTAAGGCTGGATACATGTCAGACTGCAGGGAATTCATGGAGCTGGGATGTGGATCAGTCACTATAAGCTCTCTAAGCACTGAAATGCATCATGGAGCCAGATCTCAAGAACTCTGCGTCTATAGGTACAAAATCTAGGTTGACATCCAGGTTTTTTCATTGTTTTCATTTATTTATTCATCCTTTATTTAACCAGGTAGACCCAGTGGGACTGCCAACAAAAACACAGTTAAAGGGGAAATAAGGAAGGTTTTTACTCTTCCATAGCACAAGTTGAATGCTGCTGAAGTTATGAAGGCCAAAAAGCAAATATCAAAACTGCTATTATATTATATTATCTCTTCACTAGATGTTTCTGTTGTATCTCTGCTCTAATTAGCTAGCTTACTCCTCTACACTGGAAATGCCTTAGTGACAGGCGCGTAGGAAAATAACCATGTAAACTAGACCTTCATCAGGTAAGCTGACATTAGGGTAAATGGGACTTTACTGTTTGTGTCAGTTACAGGCCACCGTAGCTCAAGGGGACAGGAGGGGTTGGAGGAGAAAACTTGACAGAAAAACGATGTTACAGCTCCTACTGGTCACCAATAGACATCATAGATTACTTATTACCTCTGTGAATTCACATAAAAGGTAAGTGCAAGTTCAAATTCCCCCATATGAGGATTCAAACAAGAAGTAGTCCAGTAGCAGACCAGCAGAATCGAGAGCCAAACCAGAACTGAACTTGGCCACCAAAGCATAGACAGGTCTTTAGTTTATCTGCCTCGACATCCTTCATTACCAAAGCTTACCCTAATCCAACCATTGTGACCAGAAAGTCACCGGTTTGAACTCTAATTGTACGAAGCATTTTCTTCAGAAATAGGAGCAGCAGAAACCCAAAGGTGAGAGAGGTGGACTAGACCAGACTAGACTCAAATCTGGGAAAATCTGGGAAAGGAAAGTGAATGAGAAACACAAAATCTCCTCTCCTCCCTGTACAGTTACCTTCTGGTTTCCCCTTGAGCAAGGCACTGAACTCCCAGCTGCACCAGTGGAGCTGCTCAGTGTCCAACAATAGAAGACTGGTTGTACTGGGCAGCTCCCAGGTAGGAATGAGTGTAACTGTATGAAGAAATGGAAGAAATCAGGCATGCTCAGTCGACTTTCCAATAGGTAAATAAAAGCTCACACAACATAATAAGAAACCAGTTTTTTTTTTTTTTACAAAGCAGCAGGAGAAAACAAATGATAGAAAAAAAAACCTTTATCCAGCCATGAAACAGATCTACAAATGATTGCATAACCACAGAAGAAGAGAAGGCCCTCGCCAAATTCATCAGAAACAGCGATCTCCAAAGAAACCAGGAGCTGAACGGGCTGTTTAATGTTGAAGAGGGTGTGTGTGTGTGTGTGTGTGTGTGTGTGTGTGTGCTCAGGCTTTGAAATGCAGATTGCCGAGCCTATCGACTGTCACCTGTACGAAGCACTTTAACTCCTGTCGCTGAAATGAGTCTTTTCAAGAGGCGCGTTGTGATACGTATCAGCCGACAAAGCAGATTGGCGATGATTGCTCTATTATGGCTGTCATCCTCCGAGCGCGAGGTATTCATCCTTTGTCAGGGGCGACTTCTCCTCGCTCATCTCGCCAATGAGACCCCCCCCCAACCCCCAACCCCCCCTTACCCCTCCCAAACCTCTTGTCTTGATTTACAATCACCGTTCAAAGGCTTGGTTACCCGTGTAGCCCGGTGCTATTAGTGGCAATGGAGAGAGGGACTTGTATTTGCTCCCATGTTGCTGCCTTTTGAACGCTCAGTTAATGTTTTTTTTCATCATGCACTTAGCTTAAATGTTGCTTTAAGATAAGATAAGATACGATTAGATAAGATAAGATAAGATAAGATAAGAAGGCACTTTATTGATCCACCGTCCAGATTCAGATGCCACAGCAGAAATTGGCGGACAATGCCAAGGAAGTCAAGTATGTGTCAAGTACAGGAAGGTGTAGAAAATAAAATAGGTACTAAAACAAAATAAAGGTAATATACATAATATACAGCAATAGAGACACTGCAAATAAATGCAAATAATAAATGCAAATAAGGTTTTAATTGTATATTTGCTTATGTACACTGTTGTATGTTCTTCTTGTCTAAAGCAGCATTTACATCATCATTGGACACTAAAACTCTCCACTGAAACCAATATTAATGAATTATTTTTTCTTATTTTTGCAGATCCTTAAGGCAGCTTGACCCATCATACCTATTCAACTGTAGGAGAAACAAGAGAAACGAGGGGGAGAAAGACTTTGTTTTTTACCTCAATTGCAGTACCTGGTTAAATTTTAACCCTCTCAGTACCTCATTACATAAGAATAAAAGTTAATGCTCTTATTTATTTAATAATAAGAGCATTATCTTTTATTCTTATGTAATGTGGCACTGGGAGGGTTAGAAGACGTAAACAAGCCTTTTGATGTGCTGTATTGTAAGTAAATGGTGGAGTGAGTCAGGGATTACTTTTGGGCTAATTGGATGGAATTTTGTTAAAATATATTATAAACTGTATGACGTATTTTGTATCACCTAAAAAGCTAATAAAAAGACAGAAAGAAGTAAACAAAAAACAAGCTTGATCACGCCTTTATGTTCCATAATTCCTGGATTGTGCATCAATATCTTAGAAACGACACGAGGAGAAACAGAGAGAATGAAATGTTTAGATACTCAGTTTTTCAATTACAAATTTAAAAATCACTACAAAGACCTACAGTATGTTTCTCTTCTGACCCACTAAACTAGCTGCATGCTGTGTTGTGGCGTTGCCTTCCTCTAAGCGTTAGTAAACTCAGAGGTGCGACTTTGAAGAATCGCGCTACACAGAAAAGCCTTAATATCCCCCTGTTCTAAATAAATGCACACACTTATAGTTTCCTATAGCACCTCATTTATTTCCTGACCCTAATGCAGGATCCTGTGCCTGTTGTGTATCTCTGCTTCACCACCTCCCCCCTTTCTTTTCGACCATAATTCAAACTGAAATACTTCCAGCCATTTGACACAATTAGACGCTCTCTTCCCGCCGCATCGCATCCCACTGGATGGCCCTCATTATCGCGAGCCCTTGCCTTTTAGATAACTTATAATGAGGGCGAAAATGTTTCACATTTTGCTTTTTCTGCTACACCGTCGGTTCAAAGAGACCCTACTTCAACCTAATTAGGAGTTCCAACCGCCGCAGTCAAATGCTTTTCTTGTTTCTTACGGGGTTAACAGCGGTGAGATGTAGATTTCCACAAGACAGGGTCCAAAGCCATTATGTCGAATCTGTGACAGATATCACTGACGCCCAAGTCCTACGGTAATGGTGTGAAGTCACCGCGCTGATGGCGAGGGCGTTGTTAGTCACATCATGTAGGGCTTTTTGTGGGGTTTTTTGACCCCCCCCCCCCCTTCCAGATCAACTTGCATTAAAATCTGCAGAATCAGGATGTAGATCGAAATTTACAAAGATAAACAAGATGAGGAAATCTGCTCTTCTCCTCTTCTGGTTTGCTGTGGGAAGACCAGCTGAGCTCCCAGTGTTCCTGAGTAAACCACTAAGGAACCATCAATCCACTTTTTTTTTTTTCCTATTTTATTGTCTTGCCATTTGCATCAAGCACCTGGTGAAAAAATGTTGGATGCACATACACTTCCTCCTTGCTGCAAAATCTCTTCTCACTGGACTGTAGATTGAATGGAAGCATGTGGAAATCCCCTCCTTTAACGCTGTGAGGCTTCCTGACTCAACCGGAATAAAAAAACACATAAAGTGACTGAAACCTTTTCCCAGACATTTGCATATTAAAGGTCCCATATGGTGTAATCCAGGACTCCCCTTGCCTCTGTGATGATAAAGGAGTTGGATGGTCTATCTAAACATGGTGAAAGTATCAAAACTAAATCCACACAATCCATATTAGAAAAGCGAGCCTCTAAACGAGCCGTTTGGACTTCCGTAACTCTATGACATCACAAAGGTTCACTCATTATCATTTTTGTAAGACATAATAGACTAACAAAGTGTTTTTTTCAAAGCGGTTGAGCGGTTGTCATTGTTTATTACCGGAGAGTTTTCCCTACCTGTAGCTGCCGGGCCGCGGCGTCTCACGTTTCACTCTCGAAACGGTCAGCCGATCGGAACAGAGGGGTCGTTAATATTAATGAGCCTTAAAGACACGGTGACAGAAACAACCTGTTCTTGGTAAGGCTCAGAGAGATGCTGGAAAATGAACGTGGAGAAATGGATTGAGAGTGTTTTTGGTACATGACACCACACACACAGCTTTGAATGGACCTCAAGACACAAAATAAAACTCTGGACAGTGGAGAATATGGGAACTTTAGATTTACATCTCAGGCATTTAGCTGGCTCTCTTATCCAGAGTGAATTTGAACAAGTGCAACAACAGAATAAGCTTCATTTCTCTAGATAATTACAAGTGACTGGTAGTAAGAAGTGAACAAACCCTAAAATCAATCAGCATTCTCTGTAAATGG
>NW_027282743.1:22500-77414 GCF_046629955.1 Centroberyx affinis
CCCGGTCATAAAGCACCCAATTCCGCCTATGCAGTTTTAATAGATGGAACTATTTATTGAGTTCATGTTTGCCATGGGTCCTAATTTAAAGTATCACACACTATCAGGGGGGGTAGGGGCACTCTGTCAGTCATTTTGAAGGAGACAGACACAGATGCAGCAGACACAGATTCATGTGCTCTGAGACCCTAAATACTGCTCTTCCTAAGGTAAGATTATGTTTTTTTTTCTGTTGATTTTTTTCAGATGACATTAATTACATAACTAATAATGTTTTGAGAAGAAATAAGTTCACATTTTGCTATGATGGTTGTTTCTTACAGTAGTTTATTCTCCAGTCGGTAGTCCTTGTATGTTAAATATGTTGGTGGGATGAGGGTTAAAGTGCTGCTGAACGTTGGTAGCACCTTGGGTTGTGTAGCTTCCTGTGAATCCAAAACTCTGGACCTTATTCACACGGCGGCCAATTAGACTGAAAGGCAAAGGAATCAGAGACATGAGGAGATGCTGAACACCAGGCTCTGATGAAGGCCGGGTGCATTCAAGGTCCTTAAAGTGCTTGAATTTAACTTTCCAGTAACATTTTCTATGAAACCAGTGTCTATAATACATTATAATAATACTTATAACACATTATAATGCCATCATAATGCATTATAAGTATAGTTATAATCATGCATAGACAGTTATAATGTTTTATAGCATTATTAACACATTACTTACAATCTGTTATAAAGCTTTTTCATTACCACGTCAATGAAAAAGCTTTATAACAGATTATGAGTAATGTTGTAGTAGTTAGTATGAGTATAGTAGTAGTTATGAGTAGTGTTACCAACTTTTCAAAATGTAAGTACTGGAATACCTGGAAAATGAGCCTGTTATGTGGGGAAGTGCTCAAAAAGAGCCTGAAATAAATAAATAAGCAAACAAATAAATAAAATGTTTACAGTGTTTGACAGAATGCAAGCCAAAACATAAAAAAGAAGACAAATGTATTCTGGGAAAGACGACTTAAAAGCACGTGAACATGTGAAGCTATGATATGAAATGCAGTGAGGTTTAGGGAAACGTTTCTTGCCTTTGTGCGAAGTCCTTAAATATATATATATTAAGTAGTGCTGGAAAAAGATGTAATATTGTCTGTATGAACCCGAAGCATTAGCATGTTTGTTGACATGGCAAAAATGAATTGGTGAAATTGAGATTAGTCAACTTCCTCCTGAAGATCTGTGTGTGTGCTACCTGTTTACCTTTTATATTATTTATTATTATAAATAATATTTCATGTTGGAACTAAAAGACTTTGGTCTAGTACTACATACAAATACTGGGTAGGCGCATCCTTTCATCGATCTAGAAAATTACATTTGAAGACTGGATCCTCCTGAATGGTTAACTTCAGATAAAGATTGTTTTTTTTTGTATGTAATGTGTATTATAGTGTTTTGAAAATCAACACACACAATGTGTTCATCGCTTAGAAATTCAGCAGGCGTCAGTTGAAAGAGCTGTGAGGGGAAATAGGTGTGTGTGTGTGTGTGTGTGTATGTGACAGTTGTCATCTTGTCATTGGCTTGGAGAGAGGAGGTTGTGTGTGTGTGTGTGTGTGTGTGTGTGTGTGGTGGGAGTGGGGGTGTGTATGGGGGGGGGGGGTCAGGTCATTGTCAAGGTTTGGACAGGTTTGACACTCGTTTCCATCTCGTATTCCAAATGGCACGATGCCGTCACACTGGAATCACATGTGACAGCAGCATTTTTATTTGTATTTATTTATTTATTTATTTTCACACTCTGCTCTTCCATGGTTTCGTCCTGTGAACCTGAATGTATATTTTATGTATTCTGCATCTATCAGCTGTGTTTCTCTTCACTAGCGACGTTTACAAGTTCACAATAATGCAGCCGATAGTCAATAGTCCAATTATAGTAAAATAGTAAAATATAAACCCAATAATTTGTGCGTAATTGCAATTAGGCTCAGGCTGCGTTCACAGCCAGCATGTTTGGAGCGGTTTATTCAAACTCTGCAGCATTTTCTCCTTCAGTTAAGTTGGTTTGTCCGGGTGAGAGCGATGACCTTTGACCTCTTGGTGGCACCAAATAACGACACCGAGAGTCTCAGTCCACCAACAAGAGAACTGCAACTCCAACTACAGGAAACCACCCCGAAACACAAGGGATTATGGGTAGAAGGAGGATACGGATGCTTGGAAAGCCTAGCAGAACAAAATGAAGTCTGGACTGATGCTCATATTCAGCTATTTCTTCTTCATGTGTTCTTAACTGGTACAAGCACCACAGAAGAAGAGACAGACAAGTCCATCATGTTAGATAAAGTTACAGGAGCTGGAGTCAGATTTGTTTTGATGACAGGTGACAAAACTCTGTCCAATAAACAAGCTGCTTGTGAGTCATGTGACTTTTGTTTACAAGCTCTTGTAATTGGACAGTTTGAACCTGAATGAACCAAAAAATGCAAAAATACAACAAAATCCATTTTTCCACTCTGGTTTGGACAAAAGAAAACAAACTGTAGATGTGAATAAGATCATAACGGCACTAAAATAATCAGATTATGGTGTTTACAGCTGCAGTTTTTGTGTGCATGTAAATGTGGCAAACGTCGCTCTGAAGTTTATTTTTTTATTTATTTTATTTATATAGTTTATTTGACAGGGACAATGCAAGTTAACACTTCAACTCGTTACAAACAAGTTGATATAACTGATGTTCTGCATACAGAGATTAGAGCTATTGCTAGTTTCCAACTCCTTTCCCTAATTAGGCTTTTAGTAAAAGAAAAGGAAAGTATCAAGGTTACATACAATTATAGAACATTATTTAAAGAAAAAAAAAAAGAAAAGTAAAATCATGAAATAATTAAAAATGCATACAGCTCTGATTTTGCTTCAGCCAGCCTTTAACATTTTTATTAAAAACCTTAATATCTTGAGTTAATTTTATTTCAGTTGGTAGTGTGTTCCACATTTTAGAGTCCTTTAAGGAAAAAGCTGACTGCCCAAAGGAAGTCTTACGGCGTGCGATTTTACAATTGCCCCTTGCTGAGCCTCTGGTGATCCTACTACTATTTTAACTGCTGATAGGCAAAATACCGTATTTCCTCTAATATTGGCCCGGGCCTTTATTTACCTCAGCTGCAGAGGGTACCAGGCCTTTATTGGAAGCAGGCTTATATTAGAGACAGGCCTTTATTTCTGATTCCCTCTGTTTGATAAGTATATTTGCTCATATTTTAGTACGAAGCCTCCTTGTTTTCTGATCTGCTTCTGTTGGGGTTCGTTAGGTAGACTTTTTTTTGTTACTGCAACGCATTACCGATAATTACGGTAATCGACGACGGCACACTCCAGAGACTTCCGCCAGGCACCCGGTATCCACCGTTGTTTTTAGCCATGACCAGCAGCTCTATAGCTCGCTCTGTCAGTCGGTCGGTTGGTCGGTTGGTCGGTCCACAAAAACATCCCCACCCTTTGGCGGCCTATAGTGTGTGTGAGTGGTCGCAGCTATTGCGAATTCACGCTTGTTTCCTTTGTTTTTTTCCCCGGCCTGTATTTGGAGCCGGCCTTTATTTGTTCGTGTCGACCACGCCCCCGGCCATTATCAGAGACCCGGCTTTTAATTGAATACTGGCCACTATTAGAGGAAATACGGTAGTATGGAAATAGTATGGAAAATTCCTGTATGGAAACAAATTCCTCCAGAATGTGCGGCACTGAAAGGAACTTAAACTTGACAGATCCGGATCTAAAGGAGTTTGATGTGAAATACGGGAGTTAAATTATGATTTAAAAACAAACAAAATGAGTCTTGTGTCTCGTGTTTGTCGTAGAATGAAAAGGAATGAATGAAAAGGATGGATGTGTAGGCAGACAAACACACACACACCCACACACTTAACATACACACACACACGGACACACACACACTCCGCGTTAACAGAGGAAATGTAATTTACTAGAGTGGTATACTTTATAAATCCAGCGTTAGGAGAGCTGTCTGTTCACAATGTGAGCAGCAAATCCTTGAAAAGCATCCAAACACTGTGAAAGATACCCGGCTCTTTTTTTTTTCTTCCCATGGTGCATCTATCATCGCACAACACACAACAACAACAACAACAAAAAGACATTAATGTCGGGGTAAATAAAGGACCACTTGGAAGTTTTTCTTTTTCTTATTTATGCCACGCTGCTGGCTGGCTGGAGGGGGAAAAAAAGAAAGACAACTTATTTTACACAGCCACATACAATATAAAGCAATAGAAAGGTCAGCGTCATCTGTCTTTGGGACGCAGCACATTACAGTGAAAGATCTTTTCATTCGGACGGGAACGGGCCGCTCCGGCTGCGAAAGGTCCCGACCGTAAATAGATCGGGACGTGGCCGACAAAAGGGGGAAACGAGCGTGATGTCCGGAGTGGTTTGGGGCGTACAGAGAGGGTGACGAGGGAGGAGAGGGTGATGAGGGAGGAGAGGGTGACGAGGGAGGAGAGGGTGACGAGGGTGGAGAGGGTGACGAGGGTGGAGAGGGTGACGAGGGAGGAGAGGGTGACGAGGAGGCGGGACAGGCCGGCGGGACGCATCATCGCCACAATCTGCACTGTCTCCTCAGGCACAGGTAGATTTCACACCTATAGTTTGTTTGCTCTGGTCCGAATCAGTTGATGAGTTTGTAAACTTGGAGCGTTTTCCCCTTGGTTCGGTTTCTTTTCACACGGAGAAAAATCCAAGCGAACTAAAAATGCATCACTACAAACCACGTGAGAACATTCACTCCGCTTATTGGTCAGATGTGTCTGGGGCGGGCGCAAGAAAGTAAATACAGGAAGAAGGTCCTGTGTTCTGGACTAGTGCACATTGCTATGCAACATGGAGCAACGGCAGAGTTGGCATTTGCTCATAACTGTTGTAATTATCTGGGCAATATACCAGGCAACACTGTACCAGCAGAATGCAGAATGCACTTCGAGGAAACATCTTGAAAATGCTGTACTGGCTATACCTGCTGTACCTGCTAAACCTGCTGTACCTGCTAAACCTGCTATACCTGCTATACCTGCTAAACCTGCTATACATGCTATACCTGCTATACCTGCTATACCTGCTAAACCTGCTATACCTGCTATACCTGGCTATACTTGCTATACCTGCTATACCTATATTGCACTTTATACCATGGTCTGGGTGAATACTCGATTCTGATTGGCTGCAGGGTGTCCATTAACTCCTGATAATGGACACCTACTAAGTAGTTCCAGTGAAACTGTCTGTTCACCGTTCTAAATTAATGCGCTGGCTACGTAGCATCAGCCTGTATCTAAAATGAGTAACCATAGCAACAGGGACGCAGTCAAAGCCTCGGTTTACAATTTGTATGTTCGTGAAAATCTTGATATTGATTTGGTGACAATGACATGGCTGGATAGCTAGCTAGTCTTGTTGTTAAACATACTGTCAAATTATATTTACTGTTTGTTATTGACTTTGAATGTTGCTAGCATAACGTTAGCTTTCTGGCTCATAGCTGAGCCAAAGGGTTCTATGAGCTGAGCGGACTAGAAATATCTCCTGCTGCCAAGTCCTATCTAAGGTTCGTCCTATTTACTGGAGCAGTGAACAACGTTTCCGTTGCATAAGAACCTTATGGGATGGTAATGATTGTTCCAGGTATTAGTCAAACCTTCAGGTGTTACCAGGGAAACTGAGTTATGGCTTGTGATTTTGATTACAAAACGCATGAAAATATAAATTAATGGTCTTAATTTTTTTTTTCTTTGGCAAGTGACCATAACTCTGCGGAGGCCTCCCCGTCGTCCATTAATTCCTGATAATGGACACCTCTTCGGGCATTATCCCTTACTTAAATAAACTTTGACTTGACTGTATGGTAAAGCACCATATTGGTAAGAAATGCATGTGACATCATGGGAAAACTATGAATACCAACACCAATTACTTGGCCAGATGCTGACATTTCTGGCTTTGAAAGTCACTTTCGGGGCCACGGTCTGTTCTGTCCAATAAAAACACATTACATCTGATCCATTCGAGTTTCACTGGAGTCCAACCAGCCACAACCTGTGTGCATTTTGCACGCAGTCACATGAACTACGATCTCTAAAAAGCCTCGTCCTCGAGCCAAAAACACAAACGCCAAAAGAATTTTTATTACTATTATTCCAGAATTCAGCTTGGTGATTTATTAGCTCTTCACTAGATGTTTCTGCTGGGTCTCTGCTCTAATTAACAAGCTCACTGCTCTCTCTTGACAGAAATCAACACAACCGTTGGAATTTAATTGGTAAACCCCATACCTAAAACATACATGCAGAGACTTGTGTAGAGGAAAATGACTTCTATCAGTGCTGTTGCAATTCCTACTCATCATACTGTAGATAGATGTTGGTAAAGGTTACACATTTCCTAATGCCCCGTTAACTACAAAGCCAAAAGAAGCCCCTTTCACATCGTCATGGTAACAGCTTCCACAAAGAGAGAAACAGGTGCATTACGACTTCCAGTTGGCCAGCTCTGTCCTTCACTAAATCGCTCCGCAAATTTCCAAAATTAACATCGGTGAAGTACAAAGACTATTTTTGTTGACTCTAAACTAGAGAAAGGCGACAAGTTTTAGCTTCAGTTTCTCCTCCTCTGATGTCATCTCTTGGCATCATCACCTCATTTGCATAACGTTGTTACATTATGTATCTAGTGGTAGCAACCGTTACAGTTTAGTTGTTGTTTTGTGTTGTGTTTGTTTGGATTGGTTTGTCAGTAAGTCGTTGCCACAGGAAGTTGCAATGCATCGGTTTCTCAATATGAATGCTGTTACCATGACAACGTGAAAAGGGCCTATTTCCATGTTCCACGAGGTTTGGAACGAATTCCACACGTTTCCATGCATCTTTCTCAGTACCATAGTATTGTAACGACTAGAGCTGCAACAATTAATCGATTAGTTGTCAACTATTAAATTAATCGCCAACTATTTTGATAATTAATCGGTTTGAGTAATTATTTAAGAAAAATAAGTCAAAATTCTCTGATTCCAGCTTCTTAAATGTGAATATTTTCTGGTTTCTTTACTCCTCTATGACAGTAAACTGAATATCTTTGGGTTGTGGACAAAACAAGACATTTGAGGACGTCATCTTGGGCTTTGGGAAACACTGATCCACATTTTTCACCGTTTTCTGACATTTTGTAGACCAAACAACTAATCGATTAATCGAGAAAATAATCGACAATGAAAATAATTGTTAGTTGCAGCCCTAGTAACGACACCAGAATTTTAACTTGAATACCAGAACCACGTTTAATATCTAAAAATTCAACTGCGGCACCACAGCAAACAAGAAAAACCAAGAAGAAATGTGTTATCGAACTCGACTTGGACAGCTTTGCAGAAACTTTGCTTTGGTTTGGTATCGATTCCAATCTTCCTTCTTCTACTAATCTTACTAATAAACTGAAATTTCAGCTTGCAGAACACATTCGGTTAGCGTCTTGAGCGTTTATAAATTATTGAATTCAACCTCTCTAAACAGTATCGATGTCGTCATGAAGTTTCAGTCACCGTTACCTCGTCACAGTGAAACTACCTCATGGTACGTTGTTCCACTGCACTGCCGGACCTGCAAAACCACTATCATCTATTAAGTCACTTCTTCAAACCTACTGTTATGTAAAGGCCTTCTCTTAGTGTTTATTTTAACTTATTTTATTCCATTATGTATTGTTTCCATTTCATTGTATTCCCTCTTTTAGATGTTGTTTTCTATTTTTCAGTCCTTTATCTCTTATGATGTTTTGACTTTTTAAACTCTATTTTTCTTGTTGTAAAGCACTTTGTAACTCGGTTTTTGAGAAGTGCTACATAAATAAAGTTGATTATTATTATTATATTATAATGCGTGCTGCACTGCCTGAGTGCACGTAGTGAAAGCATGCTATTTCTGTATATATATTTAAAGTTAATACATATTATCTTCTGTGCTGTGAGCTGCTGTTGTTCCAGGATCTGCTCGTCTGACTGTTTCTGCACCGATTTCAACACAACAAACACGCCGGTGGTCCACACTGTACATGACACAGGGGGGAGGAGGGGGAGGAGGGGAAGGGGGGGGGGTGTTGGCTCGGCATAGCAGTCCATTTAGCAGCCCATGCAAAGTGTTTACAATAAGTCTGTCTGTGGCTTCATTGTGTGGTAAATGAGCAGAGAGAATCACCTGGCGAGGGGGAGGAAGGTCCCGAAGAGCAGAGGAGGCTTTTGTTCCGCTGGACGGCGAAACCTTTCCCCGTCGCCTTCCCAGGGAAGGGAGGTAGGGCTTTTTTTTTTTTTTTCTCTCTCTCTTTTTTCTTCTTCTTTTTTGTTGTTAAACCCACAGTCATTAGTCGGCTACAGCGGGGGGAGAAGAAGAAGCAGAAGAAGAGGAGGAGGGAGAGAAGAGGGAGAAAAAAAAACGTGAGGCCCTTTGCGGGACCTGAACCTTTTCAGATGCGAGCGCGCCTTTTGTTTTTGCAACCCTGTCAAGAACGGTCACCTAATTAGACCTGATATCTCCGGCCAAAGAGAACCGGTCTGTTAATGGCTCTTTACGGAATTTTCTTAATGAGTTTAGATGGCCATTGTGTGGCGGGGAGCTCCTCTAAGACAAGAGCATTTTGCGGCGAACACACACACACACACACACACATAGACACACACACACAAAAAAGAAGTGAAATGAGGGCGAAGATTGAGCAACGGGAGAGGCGAGCTGACATGACTGTGGGCTAAATAGGCAAGGTGTAGCGAGAGCTGGGAGCGCCGCGGACGGAATCAAGGCAGGGTCATTAAGGCGGAACAAAAGCGAGGGAGAGCGTACCCAGGAGGCCGCTTCCTATCTGGCTCGCGCATTGTGCTCATGCAGCCTCGCCGCCGCACACACAACACACACACACACACAACACACACACACACACACAACACACACACAACACCTTGATCACATCAAGTCGCTGACACCATTTTCTTCAGCAAACTCCAGCGGCTTCTTTTGGGAGGAGGGAGGGAGCGCCTTTCTGTTTTCTTTTTTTTTTTCACCCTCCTCTCCTCTAACACCCAACCTCACCAACCCCCTCGTCCTCCATATTTTCTTTTTTTTTTTTTTTGCTTTTGTTCATGTCTCAAGGCTGCAGCTTGCCTTTCTTCTCGGCTCTATGGAGAGGGAACAAGCTTGTTAGCTGGCATGGATATTTTGACTGGAGATATACTTTGGCCACTTGCCTATGGAAACAGTGTCAAAGCACAACCTGGCTTAATTGTCACATCGGCAGTCCTGGGAGAGGTCTTTGGTGAGGTCCAGGCCTAATAAATATCAAAAGCTCCTCTCATCTCTCTCTGCTCTTTCTCTCCTCCTCTCTCCCCCCCCCCCACCCTCCTCCTCCTCCTCCTCACCCCTTCTTTTTTTTTTGCCAGTGAAGGGAAAACTTGTAAATTAATCTTAGTGTCAAAACAAGACTTTCTCTTCTTGCCTCAGAATCTCTAGTTATTTTTCTGTTTTTGTCCCAGAAGTTTTCATCAAAGGGGCAGCGCTGTCTGAGACCTAGCGTAAGACCATCCGTGCAATTTATAGATTTGATGTTTATAGAGGCTTGCAGTTCCTCAGTTGATTTAATGAGAGGCTAAAGCTTCAGCAAAATACACAGCAGAAAAGAAGAGAAAAAAATATATAATATATATATATATATATATAAAAAAAAAAAAAAATCAACAACAAACAGAAGCTGTCGGCTCAGGAGTAGAGCGTTTAGGAAGGTAGTTTCCTCCGTCCTTGATGCAGCACCTATAGGAACCTTCCTAATAAGGTTCCTTGTCTGACTGTAGGTAGCAGAGGAATAAACAGTTTGAGTCATGTGACTGCCAGTTAACCTTACACTCCGCCAACAGCCAGGATGATCAAACCGCTTTTTTTTTTTTTTTTTTTTTTTTCAAAACAGATTAAAAGAAATGATGAATATATGCTGGGCTGTGGAAGATAATGTGTGGATTCTCCACAACCAGAGAATTTATCGACCGTCACACCGAGCCTCGAACAGACTGCTGCTGCAGTGTGAACGCCATCGCTAGCTAAACTGCTCCAGGACGCTAAAAGTCTTGATGTAAGAAGTCTTAAAAAAAAAAATAATGAAATGAAAAGTTTATAATATCAAAACATCTACTGTAAAGAGCAGTCTATTTACACGCTAATGCAGAAAACAAATAACATCTAAGACAAAAGAGAGAATTATTGATGGATAGATTTCTGTCCATTGGGCTGTTTTCACTTGAACACATTGTTTTATGGCATTGGATTGAAAATAGGAAAGAATGTCAAGTTTCTTCTTTCTCAACATTTTCACAACACAACCTATCCACTATCCGTCTGTCATTTGATTGTGCGTTTGTTTAATGTGTCCCAGTTTCCCGGTTGAGTGGAGTTTTCCGTTTTTTAAGCACTGTGATTGGCCCGATTAGGTCCAAACGTCGCCCAGCCGGCAAACTTTGCTCATACAACGGACCGAACCAGTAGTTTAAGCTCCTAAAACAGGTCCAACCACCTGGTACTGCTCTGGATTTATTTTGTCAGGACCGAAACGCGCCTTATGTCGTCAAATTCACTCCCGGAACGGCGTACCGGTGCGTACCGGGACCAATGACCCCCTGGATACAGACTAGATTTGTTTCCTCTATCTAGAGACTCTTAGTCAAAGACGCCCTCTAGAGGCCATCTCATGAAGTGACATCTCACTAAGCGTTACCTGACTGACTGACTGCCTGACTGACTGACCTGAATTTGCCGTGTGATGCCCTCGGCTGCACCGTGCGAAAAATCTACCCTTACCCTTCTTCTATATTAAAAAAAAAAAAAAAATTAAATGCTACGAATGATACTTATTCCTATTGAAAGGCTTAGCTGATGAAGACTGTGATGCACAGTTGGTTTCACTACTGTTGACAAAATGTACTTATTGTAAGTCGCTTTGGAGAAAAACGTCTGCTAAATGATGTAATGTAATGTAGTGTAATGTAATGTAGTGTAATGTAATGTAATGTAATGTAATGTAGTGTAATGTAATGTAGTGTAATGTAATGTAGTGTAATGTAATGTAATGTAGTGTAAGACTTTTGCACAGTACTGTCTGCTTTGGAAAACTTTCTCTTCAAGCGAGGATTTCTGTCATTAATGTCATTAATTTTAGTTGTTGTTGGGGAAGTTTCGTTCTTCTTGCAAGGTGTTGTGGGCCTTTAAATTACAAATGCAACACATCTTGTTACTTTAATTCATGAGCAATAATTTTAATTAAAAAGTGATAATCTTCCCACAGATCACCTGTCAATCAAACAGTGTGGGCGGAGCCTGGATTTTCTCTTGATGCAGTTTGAGTTTCTCTTTTCTGCAGTCTAAAAGTAGAACAGCAAGTCAAGTCAGAACAAATCAAGAGTCCAGTATCAATTTAATATCTTAAAGAAAACTAAATATCTAGGACTTGGTGACAGTTTATGGTATTATATATTATATTATATATTGGAGAGAAACAGAAACAACAGAACCTCATGTACAGGGCAAAATATATTACAGACAGGAGATAACTCACATCAATCTACAGACACACATTCAGCCTGCAGTATGACTCTATCCACAGCAGGTTTTCAGCACATCACACTGTGTAATGGCCGGCTATGAAATGCCTCTCCATCACTGTCACCTTAGTGATGGATGATGTCATATGTGTCAGAGATCATTATTTCTTATGATTTATAAACCGTAATTTCACATCCGTTGGTGGGTTATTTCCCCATCGCAGTGCAGTGGGGTCGACCTGCCGTAAAGAGAGAGCTAACCTGGGTTTCGGTGGAGAGTTTTAGTGTCCTGTGATGCTCTAAATGCTGTTTCAGACGCTTAAAAGAGTAAAATTATGTCGGGAAAACATTGAATGCACTGCAAAAAATGGCAAACTTAAGTTATTTTATCACTTGAGTGTAA
Organism: Centroberyx affinis; assembly: GCF_046629955.1. Lineage (NCBI taxonomy): Eukaryota > Metazoa > Chordata > Actinopteri > Beryciformes > Berycidae > Centroberyx > Centroberyx affinis. The sequence continues at coordinate 34,532 of NW_027282743.1, forward strand.
CTTGTTTCAGGACATTTACTTGGTAAAAGGGAAATTGTCTTGGAGAAAGTTTCTCGTTTCATGATTTTTGTGGGATAATTTGACTAAAAAATATCATGAAATAAGCTTGGAAAGAATTTAATTTTTTTTGCACTTTGGTATGAAAATGGTCAAATTTAAAGATACAGAACATCGGCACAAAATATCGCCTTTCAACTTCCTGTGCGTTTCTTGTAAATGGTGAATAAAGTGATTCTCGGTTTGATCTTAAAGGGCCAGTTCACCCACTTTTCCTAAACATGCACTTCTGTAGTTGAATCGTCTCATTCAATGCACTCAAACAGTTACTGCAGCCTCATAAAGAGGAGAGTTCACCCGGCTTTCATCGTCTTTTCCCGTCCGTTTTAATAAACACACTTTGCGACAGCTTAGGTTTCCCCCCCCCCCACGGCGTCTTAGGTGGTACCAGGAAATGCGACCGAGATGGATACTTCCAATTAACGAGGGAGGGGAGAAACGAAGTGAGAGGGGAGGGAGAGAGAGAGAGGAAGGTGGAGAGATGTAGAGGAAGGTGACGAGAGATAAAGAGAGCAAGACAGAGAAGAAGAAGAGAGAACAGTGCAAAAACCTGACAGACTGGTTCAGTTATTTTCTCTTGTCTCCAGACTCATCAAGCTGATTTTAGTGATTATTCAAACAAATGAGATTTTTTTCCAGGAGAATGTAACTTGTTTCAGGACATTTTCTTGGTAAAAGTGAAATTGTCTTGGAGAAAGTTTCTTGTTTCCAGATTTTCTTCATTGTTTTATGATGATTTCTTGAAAGAAGAAGTCATATTGGCATGAATCAAGAGAAATTTACTGAAACCAGCAGATTATCTGCCAGTGCAGTGAGAGAATTTGACTAAAAATATCATGAAATAAGCTGATAGGTCTGGAGACAAGAGAAAATCACTGGACAGCTTGTCATTTTTTGCAGTGAAATAAACGTCCATCAACTCAACAAGTCATCTAGTCTCATATTCAGCCTTGAAAATCGTATTTTTCTTAAACCAAGAGAAACATTCTGCAGTGAGGAGAGATAACTCCACTTGTCTCCAATGCAGCTTCACTTGTTTCAGGAGTTTTTTAGAAATGAGTGTCAGTCTGTTGAAACCAGTCAGAATAAGGCAGATCACTGCACTGCTGTCAAGAAAATGACTCTTGATTCTACTAAATTCTTCAAACAAGTCGATTTGCAGTGGAAACAAGTGAAATTATCAAACCCCACTGGCAAATTTTATCACTTATTTTTAAGAAAACGACGATTTTAGGACTCGATGACAGAGTAAATGACTTGTTAAGATGGAGATTTTCTTGCAGTGTGGAACGGTTGACATCGGCACGGCTTGGGATTTTTTTTTTTTTTTTTTTTACATAATTTTTCCTTTTTCATCACCCCACTCTTGTCCGTGCCCTCGCCTCAGTTAACCCAGTTAGGCCTGTTACATTAGCCGCCGGGATGCTTTATGTACTCGCACCAATTCAATTATTTGTTTTCTGCGAGGAAGCGGAGGAGAGAGAGGCACTCACATAAATTCTCGCTGTTAATTTCCAAGTAATGCAGTGGCCGTGATCATTTAAGACAAGACAATTGATACCACTGTCAGGAAAGAGACATCTCTGTAGGATGTTTTTGTGTCCCCCCCTCCAGCCCCCCCCCCCCCCTCGCCGAACATCACGGTGACACTTGTCTCAGATGAACGTCCCGGAAGCCTTTTGATTAATGTAATACAATAAGAGAAATGGGAGGCTGAAATGCCCGCGCACGTCTCATCTCCCAATATTTGATTCAACATATGAAATCCAGCCATCTCTCTCTCTCTCTCTCTCTCTCTCTATCGTTTTCTTTGTCATCAATCAATAGACCTGACAGTGACAAACACTCCGAGGTCCCCGTCTTCCTCTTTCTCTCTCTCTCTCTCTCTTTCTTCATTGTCAGGCTTGCCGACACATGTATTTCCATGTCATCTTTTGGGGGTGTCAGAGAGACGACCAGGGGGGTTGTAGGAGGAGGGGGAGGGAGGAGGGGGGGTGGGGGGTGTCAGGTAATGTCAGTTCATTTATGTCAGCCTTTAGATGGAGATGGCGATCGTAAAGTCGTGCGTTGAGACACACGGAGCGTAAAAATTTAGATTGAGTGTTGCCGTTTTGACGGCGTTTATCTTCCAATTTGGCCGTTTTTGTGTTGAAAACATACAAAGTATTTAGTGTTTCTCCCACTGAGTTTTCTTCTCATGAGGGTGGGAAAAGTCTCTGGAGCAGCTTTTAGACCAATCATGGGACACTAAATCTCTCCACTGAAACCCCAAATTAATAAAACTCTTGGCTTGGCAACTTCTTAAGGCAAGCGGGACGACCCACTGCACCTGTTCAGCGGAGAGAGAAACTCACCTTTACATTACCGCCTTTAAATTAATAATTAATGTCCAAAAACATGACTGAATTAAACTAAATAAACGATACTAAATAGATAAAAAAAGTGCAAAGAAAACACAATTTCATGTCAGGTTTTCTCAGGAGGAACCTCCATCAGATCAGAAGTGGACGATATCCGATATTTAATCAAAGCCCAATATCGGCTAATGATAACAGGACTTATACTTACGACAGATACCCAGAATATCACTTTCAGACTCGGAAAAAAACTCCTCACTCCTCACTTTTATCCCTGAAATGTCCTTAATTTCTAATCACATAAATATGAATTATCCATTAAAAATAACAGCTTTAATAAAGTAAGGTTAGTATCATGGGTTTATACGGGATTTATGCATGGGTTGATTCACAGAGACACTCGAATTTAAGGGATTTTTCATGTCTTTTGTGCAGGTTTACAGGTTATTAATGAGTTATTAAGGGAAAGTTCCTGTCTCCCTGAATTTTACATTAAATTAGAAAGTAAGGAGTCAAACATTAAGGGGAGTTTAAGGAGGTTTTGATGGGGCCTCCTTCACTAATAACTCCCTTAACTCATTTTAAGTGGATTTTGCATGAATTCATGTAAATATAAGGCTATTTTAAGGGATTACTGTTTTGTAGAGATAGCAGGTAACTTAAGCCCTTTGTTGACAAGTATGTCAAACTAGATCCACTATAGAGGGTTCCTGTATCTGTATTTCAATGTTGAAGATAAGGTAGAATTTATTATATTCTTGCTCACAGTTAAAAACTGAATAAAATCTGAATTTACATAAGAGTGAGAGCCAATTTAAAAGTTGCAGACAAATAAATATATAAAAACATACTTATTCCTATTTCTTATTTTTGATGAGTTTTGATGGGGTCTCCTCCATTAATAACTCCATTTTGCATGAAGGGATGAATTCATGTAAATGTAAGGGTTATTTTAAGGGATTACTGGTTCGTAGAGACACAGTATGGTGCGTTTGAGAAATCATTCACTGCCGACCCCCGTCACTGAAGACAAGACAGAGGACTTTGTCCCAAAACCTTAACCTGAGAAACCACACCGGTGTATAAGGAGCAGAAAAAGACAGAAGACTCGGATGAATTTCTGTGAATCATTTTCTGTGTTAGACCTGATCCCAGGACTGTGATATGAAACACACTCGGATGTAGAAGCATCACATCGCACCTTCATGGGACTGTGCTGGATCGAAGTGATAATGTATGGGAATGTTTCAACTGAACAAAACACTGTCTGTCCAGTTTAGGAGAAGTTCTTAATTCAAAGTTCGATATCGCAGCCAGGGTTTCTGTACAGATCTGGGAGATGTGTGAAGAAAGAATTTGGTAGTTTCCAGGTCATGAAAAGTTTGGAAATTGCACAAAACAAAACAAAACCGGATTTACATACGACTGCACATGTTCTGTGGTTTTAGACCTTTGTAATCTCACAGATTCTGATGGTTGTTGCTCTGAAGAATAATCTTCATGTACAGAGTGATGTGTGCACAGGCAAGATGATGATAAATCACACTGAAATCTTACAATCAGAAGAAATTAAGGTCTAGAAAAAGTATGGAATTTGGACGTGCTCAACTGCAAAAGGGAAGGGAAAAGAAAATAGGAAATGGAAGATAAGGAAGAAGTATGTTTTTATATATTTATTCGTCTGCATACTTTTAAATTGGCCCTCACTCTTATGTAAATTATGCTTTTATTCAGTTTTTTAACTGTGAGCAAGAATATAATACATTCAACTTCATCTTCAACATTGAAATACAGATACAGGAACCCTGCATAGTGGATCTAGTTTGACTTACTTGTCAACAAAAGACTTAAGTTGCCTGCTATCTCTACGAACCAGTAATCCCTTAAAATACCCTTTCATTTACATGAATTCACCCCTCAATTCATGCAAAATCCCCTTAAAATGAGTTAAGGGAGTTATTAGTGGAGGAGACCCCATCAAAACCCCCATAAACTCCCCTTAATGTTTGACTCCTTACTTTCTAATTTAATGTAAAATTCAGGGAGACAGGAACTTTCCCTTAATAACTCATTACTAACTTGTAAACCTGCACAAAAGGCATAAAAAAATCCCTTAATTTCTAGTGTTTCCACGAACCAACCCATGAATAAATCCCTTAAAAACCCATGATACAAACCTTACTTTATTAAAGCTGTTATTTTTAATGGATAATTAATGTTTATGTAATGGAGAAATTAAGGACATTTCAGGGATAAAATTAAGGGGTTTGGTTTCTTGACTGTGTCTAATAAAGATTACAAAAATTTGTTTCAATTTTATGTCAGAAATCACTTTGTAAGAGCACTTTTTTTCTTGTCGATATCTCATTTTTTGAACAAAACTCTCCAAATCAAGGTGTCCAGAAGGCAACCAGGTGAGACTAGGAACTAACAGGTACAATAAAACTTACTGATTTATAAACACAAATTTAGAAAAACAAGCCTGAGCCCTTCTATTTTCCATCCCCAGGTTGTTTTCTCAGAGGTATCATCATTTTTTTAGCGGATGCACCTTGCTGCTCTTTCAACACGTTCTCGTTAATGATTGCACGTCACCTGTTAGCGGTTAGGACAAAGTCAAGCGGCGTGAACCCAGGTGGAACTCACTCACCTGTCCGGTCAACTGAGCGCGTGTACAGGTTGGAGCCGACGGCGTTTTTTCATGTGTCGGGGGGGTGGGCGGGGGGGGGAGTTAATTATTGGTGTGTATTTTTGAAGAAGGTGCAAGCTCAGGTGAATCAGTCATGACTTTACCTTTGGGACAGAGGGTCCAGGGTCCAACCGGTCCACAGGTTAACCATTTCGAGAACATTTCAACCAAAAGACTAATAGGTGTTCATCTGAAAATTACACCTTGAGTTGGACCAGAGTTCTGACCAGAAAAAAAGCGCTCTTACAAAGTGATTGCTGGCATCGAATTAAAATAAATGATGTTAGTCTTTATGGAATAGCAGGTAACTTAAGTCCTTGGTTGAGAAGTAACTCTTCTACAAACTAGATCCACTATACAGGATTCCTAAAGTTTCAGTGTCAAAAATGACTTTTTCTAGACCTTGATTTCTTCTGATTTGAAGATTTTGGCTGGTGCACCGTAAAAAAAAAACGTCCATCATGACAAGTCATTTACTCTCATATTTAACCTTTAGATCTTATATTTCTTAAACCAAGAGAAACATTCTGCAGTGAGGAGAGATAACTCCACTTGTCTCCAATGCAGCTTCACTTGTTTCAGGAGTTTTCTAGAAATGAGTGTCAGTCTGTTGAAACCAGTCAGAATAAGGCAGATCACGAGAAAGAAGAAAATGACTCTTGATTCTACTAAATTCTTCAAACAAGTCGATTTGCATTGGAAACAAGTGAAATTATCAAACCTCACTGGGCAGATTTCTTCACGGATTTTAAGAAAATTACGATTCCAGGACTCAATAATGGACTAAATGACTTGTTAAGATGGAGATTTCGGCTGGTGTTCAGTATGATTTATCATCATCCTGCCTCTGCTAACTGTGCCACATCCCTCTATACATGAAGATTATTCTTCAGAGCAACAACTGTCAGAATCTGTGAGATAATGAGGGTCTAAAACTGCAGAAAATGCGCAGTCTTATGTACAGTGTATCTGAACAGTAGAATATTCTGTCCTGTGTGTATCGGTGATGTCGGTGATGTTAAACTCTAAGCCGCCGGTGCGTCTCCACACCGACATCACAAGACAAATTCCTGTGTATTCATTATACTTGGGGATTAAAGCGATTCCAATTCTCTGCAACACAATGCAGGAATCACATTCTGCGGCGTTCGGTTACCGTCAAAGAAAATAAAAAAAGACATCCTCGTCCTCTGCTGCACCGTTCCTGACACCTTTGCTTAATCCACTTACAATATTTGAGGTGGTTCGCAAACAAATTGATATCATCAATTGTGATGTTGGCAAATACCGCAGCCAATCTGCTCATGAATGTTTATCTCCTCTAACACTCACCCACCTGCTAAGAGGTGCCACGCTTTAATGAAATTGTTTGGACTACCGGCGCCCGTTGCTAAGGAACTGTGTCTCTTGGTTTCTCGGGGATGCGACGCCTGCAGATTTCTGTCATCAAATAATGATTAGAGATGAGCTCACCTCAAGGTGCTCGAGCCAGTGAAGGGTGTATTCAGAACTAAGATTGGCAAACAGCTCCGGGGCGAGGGAAAGGGGAAGAGATGCTGAAAAAAAAAAACGAGCCTTTTGTGCGCGACGCCTTTTTTTTTTCTGGCCCTTTCAGGAAAAAAAAAAAAAAAAAAAAAAAAAAGACGCGCCGACGACTCCATCAGAGAGCCGAGCGCCTGACACAGAAGCTCTGATGGCTTCATAGTCTTTAATGCGATTGGAGACGCGCCGATGTTTATGTTTTTTGAAGGGAGGAAACGACCGGGAATTTGGCGGTCTGTGGAATTACACGGCTGGGAATTCCGCTCCTCTGTTCCCGCTGACAAGGTGTCGGCGTAAAAAACCCCTTTTTTTTTCCGACAACAACAACAACAACAACAACAACAACAACACCACCTATTCCCGGCGATTTAGGCTTTTTTTTTTGTCACAGCGAACTTCCGACGCCGCTCCTTTTCATCCGCCGTTTGATGTCTGATTTCTTCTCTCCTTTCATATTTTTTTTTTTTTTTTTTTTTTTGTCAGAACACAGACGCTCTCAGACGAAGGTGACATGAAAAGCGCTCGAGTTCAGGTGTTTCATGAATATGTTTACGCGACGGCGAGATGTTACGTCTCGCTTCTCCGCCGCAAAGAGCTTTTTCCGAATGACATCTTGAGGGTCGATGTTTGACTTGATTTGTCCTACTTCACGCTAAACACAAGCACTCGCTCTGTGTCTCGGCAGCCTGTGTGTGTGTGTGTGTGTCTCTTTTTTTTTTTTTTACCTCTATTTATCCGGGGAAGGATGATTTCTTTCAGCAGCACTTTGTTTCACACACACACACACACACGTTCACAGGTTCCTTGGAAGAAATGGAAATGTACCTATACTGAGCAACATGTAACCGTCGACCCATATTTACACCTTAAAGACCCCATGGAACGGCATCTTTACTTCCTTGATTTGATTGGTGAAACAGGATGTTGGGGGGGGGCGGGACGTAACGCGGCGAGGGATCAATCAAAAGTCTAAACCAATGGGAGATCAGTTAGGAAGAGAAAGGCTGTTTTATTTGATGGGAGGAGGGGCAGCGGGGCGGGACCGTTCAAAAATCTGATGGTTTCATTGGTTAGAAATGTATATTTACGCCTCCCAGTGTTTTCCAGGACATAAAAGTAATGGGAGTTAATTTCATGGAGACTTTAAAACTCAAGAATACTGAATCACCATCATAAGATTAATATCTGAAAGTAACGTGTTGTGTATTTGTCACAGAACTATCAGCTTGGAATGAGCAAATGCCCAAATCTCATCGATAACATTGACCAAGTGGCCTAGATGGATGGATGGATGGATGGATAGATGGATGGATAGATAGATAGATAGATAGATAGATAGATAGATAGATAGATAGATAGATAGATAGATAGATAGATAGATAAGAACTTTGCAAAGCACCAATCAGGTACATGAATTAGGAGAATAGAAAGTAAAGAATAAAGAATAAATACCAATGCAAGAATAAACTATATATGTGCAAAGCAGCATGTTGTACAGTATATATGTGCAAATTGTTACACGTGTGTGGAAATAATAACTTGTCTTCTAGAAGAAGGTGAGGTAGGGGTGAAAAAGCTTGAGTCACCCTCAGTTCCCAAAGTTCCTATGATAAGTGGCTGTATGGGTCTCTTTATATTTGGTTATGGTTTGTGTGTGTGTATGGTTTTATGTGTGTATTGTATAGGTTTGGCCTTTCTATCATAATGGGGTTTGCAAATACTTGATGTTTTTACTTTATATATATATGTGTATAATTGTCTTATTTTAAGATACTTTAAGATGGCGTGGTAACACTTGACTAAGTTATGGGTTAGTTAATGCTTAATAAGCATTAATGCGTTAAGCGTTAATGCTTAATAAGCATTAACTAATGTGTTAACTAATGTGTCTGGTAATCATTTACTAATGGTGTTCATGTTAACTAAGGTATTATTTTAGACATTATTTACTAGTTTATAAGGATGACTATTAAATAATGTATAAATTAATACCTTAGTTAACATGAACACATTAGTAAATGATTTCCAGACACATTAGTTAGTTAATGCTTATTAAGCATTAACTAACCTTATTAAGCATTAACTAACCCTTAAATAATTTACCCTTATTGTAAAGTGTTACCAATGGGGTTTGCAAATACTTGATGTTTTTACTTTATATATACAGTATGTGCATAATTGTCTTATTTTAAGGTACTTTAAGATGGCTTTTAAGGGTTTGCCTTCTCTTAAAGTTGTTTTTATGTCTTCTGTGTCTTTTCTTTGTTTTTATGCTCTCGTTGTGAAGTGCTTTGTGAAGTCGGTATACCGTATAAATAAAGTTTTTTCTTACTTTTGCCTCTCTCATCCCTTTGGTTTCCTTTGGGATCAGGTGATCAGGGGCTGGTAACAGCAGTTTACTGACGTCACCTCACGGGATTTCTGGGTAGTGAAGTCCTCCAAATTCAAACAGTTACCGCTGCCTTGTTCCCTTGTTCAGCTTTACGGAGCGTTTCTCATTAACTTTGCTAAATGTACCTGCACCTCCTCTGCCTGTGTCTCCAGCACCCCCCCCCCCCCCCCTCCCCTCCTCCCCTCACATGGCGACTGTAGGTGAGCATCTGGACAATGGCCTACGCTTACCAGAGCCTCTCCACAGGCCCTCCGCATGGGATTCAATCAGGTTGAGGCAGGAGGGCAACTGGATTGTATGGATCCAGAGGGCCGATCCATAGGGGAGCTCCGCCTGCGCCACTTCACCCCCTTAAAAACACCTCCTTTTGAGGTGCCGCTATTGGCCCGCTCGCCACATGTTTAGATCAATCGTCTCCCCCCCCCCGTTAATGGAAAATAATTGAAGTTTTCCCGAACCCGCCGCCGCATGGCTCCGTACAAAGAGGAGACCCGTGAAGGATGTTTTTAATTCAAACCCTCGCACTAACAGGGGGAGCAGGACCTAAATTGACATGTCTGTTCTCTGACGAGTAAAGACGGTTTTGTTTTTTTTTCCTCAGCGAGGCCAGGAGGCACACTCGTGATAATTACTAATGCTGCGGAACAGAGAGAGAGAGAGAGAGAGAGAGAGAGAAAGAAAGCTTTCTATAGAAGCTTCCTATAGAAAGAGAGAAAGGGAGAAAGAAAAAACACGGCGGTGAAATGCAGACACATCAAGAGTCACGCTGAAATGGTTCCCCCTCCACGCATTAACGGCCATATCAATTGAATAGCATCTAAAGTGCTTTGAAAGGAGGTCTATGTGAGATGTGGGGAGGAAATGCGCACACACACACACACACACACACACACACACACACACACGCCTCATACATACGGTCAGCACATCTTGTGATCTCCATCTCTAATGTAAAATTGGGGAGCGGGAGGTGGGGAGGGGAGGGGGGTGCAGACGTTAACTGTGAAAAATAAATGTCATCATTGGCCTCTCCTTCAAGACGGTCTCCTCTGATAAAAATCCCGCGGTCGGACTCAGCAACTCGAATCAATCGGCGCAATTAGGGCCCGGGGGCCATTACGCCCCGCGCACGCCTCCCCATCCGTTACACCGGGCGCCCCCCCGCTCTCGTTGTGTGCGTGCGAAGGACGGAGACTCAATAGAGAGAGTGTGAGTGAACTCTCGGACCACACACTCGTTCTGATCAGGGCAAACACACACACACACACACACACACACACACACCCGTCGGCTGGAGGTAAATGAATGTGTTAGCTGAAGCACTGGGTTCTCAACCCGGGGGTCGGGGGCCTCCGCGCCGGTTACGACGGGGGTTTTTGGGGCGGTCAAGAAGCTGAGTACTTGATGTACTGTAAAAAAAATACTGTATGTTCCTACTATAAAGACGTATTATGTAAGTATCTTGGTAATAAATGCCTTTCTTGTGAAATAATTTGCAGACTCCAGGCTTCTTCCATTAATAAATCAAGTGACATAACCTGAAAAGGGAAAATATAAATCATCATTTGGGGTTAAAGTTCGCCATCCAAGCAGATATTTTGCTTCGTTTTGGGGAGTTTCAATCCAAAAAGGTTGAGAACCGCTGATCTTAAAGGGGCATTTTGAGAGCATCTTTGCTTCCTTAATGTGATGTATTTCCTGTTGAAACAGGATGTTGGGGGCGGGGCTTAACGCAGGGAGGGATCATTAAAAAGTGTAAACCAATGGGAGATCGGTTAGGGAGAGACATGCAGTTTGATTTGATGGAAGAGGAAGAGGGGCAGGACTGTGATGTTTTATTGGTTGGAGTTTTTATGTTGCTTCCTGGTACATGATGATGTCACCACTGAAGATTTTTTGTTTTTGTTTTAAATGTAATGAGATTTTGGTCCAACAAGAAAATACATGTTTTGTCCTGTTTTTTTGTGGCATAAATTGTCAAATAGGTGTATGGTATGATATGAATTAGCGAAAAAGGCAAATTTATTCCAAAGTAAACTTCACTTCTAGTAAACTACTAATATTATAATATAATAATAATACTAAACTTCATGGACATTTCAACTTTAAGGAGTATTGCAACCTCAACTCCATGTGCAAAGATACTGTATAGATTAAATGACAGCATGTAGGATAAAAGGTTTATGAACTCAAAGATAAAACTAAGATTTTTTTCTGTAATCTTGCGAGTGTGGTGGTAAAACTGGCTGCTTTGGTGTGTGTGTGTGTGTGTGTGTGTGTATGAGTGTGTGTGTGTGCATGTGCAAAGAGAGTAAGTAAGAGAGTGAATAAACCTTGAGCCATTCTCCCCCACGTTCCACACCGCCATCCTTTCACCCGCGTCTCGCTTTCAGCCGCCGTTTTCGACGTGATTTAGCCGCAAACCTTGCATTTCCTCTCCTCTAGGGTTGTGACATGTAAATTTCCGGGATTAAAACCGAGCCAGGTCGCCTCGCATCATGGCAAAAAAAAAAAACCCTCCGCCGCAACCTGCCAGGGCTTCAAACTTTAAAGAGCCCCTCTGAGCCGCCTCCCTCGCCGCCTGGCCCGGCCCGGCTCCTCCAGACTCGAGACGCCCCCCCCTCGCCCCCAGAATCAGCACTCGGCCTGTCCCCGATTAGCGGCTAATTGCGAGCTTTGTGAACGAGCCAGGTTTCTTGCCGCAGGAAATCGGCACCGGCGCCTTTTTTTCCCCGTGTTTTTTTTAATTTTTATTTAATTTTTATTTAACCGGGCAGGTCAATTACGGGGAGCAGAAATTCTGATTAGCAGCGACGCTTTCTGGCAAGTCATCTAAAACTCCCCGGTTGATGTAAGCGGCGGCGTTGCGGAGATTGCCTGGTGTTACCTCATCCAGCCGCGCACCAGGCCGGGCGCTCAGATCAGAAGTAGGTGAGGAGGAAGGAGAGAGGAGAGGAGAGGAGGAGAGGAGGCACGGAGGGAGCTCGGGGGATGATGAAACACAGCGGAGGGGGGGGGGGAGCTCGTCTGTCGAAACGTCTCTCCGCATTTCTGGCCCCGGCACCGGGAATAATCTGCTGTGATGTTATATGATGATATCTCTATTTAAAAGGTGATAATGACTCACTTCACATTCAGACTGCAGTCAGCACTTGAGAGGATTTGGAGAGGAGGCAGTGGACAGATATCAGCGTAGAGTGATGAGTATAAAGGTTTGACCTATATATGTTTCTGAAGGCAGATTCTGACACTGATTTATAGGCTGAAGTCGCTGATAGCAAATATTCAATATCTTTAATTTGCACCATTTTCATGCCAAAAAATGACAAGTATTCAGTGTTTCCTCCCAGATTTTTCCTCTCATCAGGATGTAACAGCCTCTGAAACAGCATTCAGAGCATCATGGGACTCTAAAACTCTCCACTGAAACCAGACTGATGAAATTCTGTTAGTGTCAGCAGCTCTTTAAGGCAGAGTGACACCACACCTATTCAATTAGTAGAGAAACTCTGGGAGACATTACTGCCTTTAGATGAAGAATCTATTTACAAAAAATAGAATTGAACTGATACATGAATGGGTAAAATGTGCAAAGAAGATTTTATTTTATTGCAGGTTTTTCAGTTTTTCTGTAGCTTTGGTCATGGAGGAAACTCCATCATATCAGAAGTGGAAGAGCCGATATTTAGTAAAAAGCCGATATCAGTCTGACCCTAATATGTATCCAATATCCACTGAATATTGTGTCGTGAATGGTCCCCTTGCACTAAATGTGAGGTCATGTTATGACTTTGTGTCAATATATATTTAAGTACCAAGGCAAACTGGCAAAATTTTCAGAATATGATATACGGCATGGTAAAAATGAATGCTAAAACCGCATTGGAAGCAGTTTTGAATAAAGATATTTTGGTTTTGATTTCACAAAACGATGCCGGTAGAAGCTCTGGACGACTACAGACATCTGATCTTTAATGTTGACGCTACATTTACTTTATATTTACATTTATTTGTACATTTTTAACATTGGCACAGGCCGTCGAATCAACATTTTGTAAAAAAGTGACATTGGTGCTGGATGTCTCTGCACCAATGTCATGGAAACAAACTCCTGGGCTTTTATTGTACTTTGCAATTTAAGCGATTCTGATGTAAGGACACATAGTGAATGTGTGTGTGTGTGTGTGTGTGGTACAGGTGAGGCCTTGCCGACAGGCAGGTGGGGGTGAGGAGACCCGGCTCTGTCAAAAGGCTAATAATTAATGATCAAATGTTAGCAGTGTTGGCGGTGCTGCCGGCTTCACTGATGCCATTAATTCAGCTGAGTGGAGCTCAGGCCCTCTGCTCAGGACCTGCTGCAGCTGTCACCGCGCTTGCTTAATTACCCCCCCACCCCCCTACACACACACACACACACACACACACACTCAGCCCGCGGCCGCCATGAGGCTGCCTCGACCCCCCCTCCCCCTCCTTCTCCCCCCCCCCCCTGACTGCAGGACAGTACGCTGCAGTCAGGCAGGAAGTCAGAGCCTCGTGGTTTTCCTGGAGGCGGCCATGATGCTCAGGGTAAAACAACAGGGTCAGAGTGGGTGAGTGGAGTCTTCTTCTTCTACTGTCTCCATGCGCAGTATCACTCACAGACCAGACCGGTGAGATATGATATGGAAAAGGATATTACTGTATTTTTATCAGTATGAGAGGATCAGTCTGTATTGATGACACACACTGGGCCTTGAAAAGTGAAACCATAGGAGTCACACACTGTTTAATCAAAGCAATAATGATGCAAAAGATAGGACTCAGGACTCCCCAAGGGGTCACGAGATAATTTGCAGGGGTCACCAGATTAAAAATATATTCCTACTATACAAATTTAACGTTAAATCATGTCTATTGTTTCAAATTTCTCTCATATTTTTGCTTGTTTTCTTGTGACATGCTGAATAGTTTTCAACCTCTCGGCTTCCTCTGATAATATATCAAATGAAAAGACATGAAAAGGGGAAAATCATTCTTTGGTTGAACTGCATCGTTTCATGTTTTAGGGGCCAAAAAGGTTGAGAAGCACTGATGTAAAGCTCTAACAGGATGCTTCAAAAACCCAGTAGCCCACTCTCACAATGTAAGGCCAAAATCACTAGGTTTTAACAGCAAAAATGAATGCTTTCCCCTCTAAACCACTACTGACAAATGAAATATAATGTAAATATTGCCGAAATAAGTTTAGATGATTTTCACAGTCGTCCATAGCTGCCAGCTACATCATTTTGCAAAATGAGGACCTAAAAATCTTTGTGATATCAGCTCAAAACAGCATCCAAAGCTGTTTTAACATGAATTTCTACCGTTCCACAATATCATATCAGGATATTACCGCGCAAATCCCAGGTGTGAATGTGTGTAACTGTATGGATTTGAAGCAGAGCGATGCTGAAAAAGCGGCATGTACACTCAGCAGGTCAAATATACTGTAGGCTAAATAAAATAAAAAAATAAAGATGTATTCCGCGTAGAAAGCGGCCTCACCTGCCCCTCGGCTAGCACACAGCGGCATGTAATATTTACCGGTGTCAGATATCTCAACCTGTCTGCGGTGAAAGGGAGAGAGTGAAGTTTACCTGCGTGCCTCGGCAGCGCAGGAGGGGAAGACGTTCGAGGGGAATGCTCTCACGCCAACCAATAACCTTTAATATTTCATCCGGCCTGGGCGATATGTTTAGAGACCTCTCTTCACTTCCAAGTTGTTCTGAAACCAGAGAGAGAGAGAGAGAGATAGAGAAAGAGAGAGAGAGAGAGAGAGAGAGGAGGGGTGTATATCCACTCTCGCTTTGCTGAAGGATTATTTCCGTACCTGTTCAAACATGCTCCCGTGAATTATTTATCCCCGCACTGCTGCTGCACTCGTACCGCGAGGATAAAACAACTCGCCGGGCTTTTTACCTCTCCGCGGTGAAAATGTACCTTTGGCGGACAAAAAGGGGACGGCGCCATCAGAGAGGGGGGGCGGGAGGGGTTTCTGCCCCGAGGGGGGGGGAGAGAGAGGGAAAACAACGTCGCTTGCGGGTAAACACAAATGCAACACTCGCCTCAACCTCAACCTGTAAGTCCTGAGTCGAGGGGGTTTGCGATCGTCTCTGAATTATAGATGAGCGCTCAAAGTGGATCGCTAGAAGGTCTACGTGTTGCACTTTACCCCGGCCGAGCAGCGCCGGCGCGTACCTTCCCCTATGAGAGGGATATGAGAGAATCTCTACTTTAAAACTCTGTTGAGTGGAAAGTTTCAGGTGAGTTTTACAGTTTGAGTGTTACAAGGTTCTTTAGCTGAAAATAATTTGAGCCTCGAGTGCAGTTCAACACTAGAAAGGTAAATGGGTTTTCGGGGTTTAAGAAAAGGCCATTGAACCGTCAGCTGAAGTTGTTGTTTCAACTACAATGTGACTATCAGTTTTTAACCTGCAATAAGCGATAACAGACCTTCTAACCAATCCTGAAACTATTGTGTGCTATGTGGAGATTTCATTGAGAAATAATGATATATTTTCATTTTTTAAAACTAGCTTGTTTCCTCCCTCGCTGTTTAAAAGCGGTGCTCGATCGCCCCCTCCCATTCCTGAAAAGTTTCTAATAATGGTGGAATCGATGAAGCAAGCGAGTAACTAGTAAAATTGTTAATCTAGTAAATTTGTTAAACTAGTAAATTTGTTACACTACAAAATTTGTTAATCTAAGAAAATTGTTAAACTAGTAAATTTGTTAATCTAGTGAATTTGTTAAACTAGTAAACTAACAAGTAAATGTGTTAATCTAGCAAATTGTTAAATGAGTAAATGTGTTACACAAATAAATGTGTTAAACTAGTAAACTAACTAGTAAAGTTGTTGATCTAGTAAATTTGTTAATCAAATGAATGTGTTAAACTAGTACACTTGTTAAAGTAGTAAACTAGTAAATTTAATAATATAGTGAATTTGTTAAACTAGCAAATTGTTACATTAGTAAATTTGTTAATCTAGTAAATTTGTTAAACTAGTAAACTAACTACTAAATTTGTTAATCTAGTACATTTATTAAACTAGTAAAATTGTTAATCTAGTAAACTTGTTAAACTAGTAAAGCAACTAGTAAATTTGTTAATCTGGTAAACGTGTTGAACTAGTAAACGTGTTAAACTAGTAAACTTGTTAAACTAGTAAACTTGCTACCTGCCTCTTCACTTGACATTGTGGGACATGTGACCTTCAGCAGGAGAAAGATCTGTCAAAGTGAGACTGGTAACCGGTGACACTTCTCTGTAGGTTAGCTGTTAGTAGGCCTCCGTAGTGCAGTGGCTTTGCTGTGTGTTATTTACATATGTGTTGCAGTTTCTGTCATCCTCTAGTTGTCAGAAAATTTTGCTTATTGTAGCTTTAATTCACGTTTTTTTTGAGCTAGGACTTACTCATAATACATAATTTCTGATTGGTAGAACTGACTACAGCTTCTTCTGACTACTGCTTCTACCCAAAATGGCACTAGTGTTGCAGGAAGAAGTCGAACACAGAACTAGGAGCAAAAACTGTCTTTTCAGGATCCGCTTCAGGACAAACAGACCGCGAGCATTTCTATTTTCTATACATCAGTGGGCAGAGCGACGTGCCGCTGGCTGGTATCTTTTACCGGACGACTGGAAGTGCTCTAATTGCAAAATGAGAAGTGATTCTTTAATGACGATGGTGCAGGCCTCTTCAATTTAGTATAATCACAGCAGAGAGTGTCTCAAGATGAAAGATTATCAAAGGAGCTCTGTGCGATAGCTCAAAAAATTAATACTATCAAATAGCCCCCAATGTTCACTTATCAAGAAGGTTGCATGATGATTAAATCCAAAAAAAGCACAGGTTTTTAATTTTTCCCTTTTCAAATGAGAATCACTGTGATTAGTGCTAGTTAATCTTTCATTTTCTGTGGAAACCGGAGGGATTGTGATCTAAGATTTGAGTGTTGGGCATTTTTTGAGAATCGTGTACTGCATCAAAATGTCCAGTAATAGTCATTTGATACTGTAATAGGAGAAAAGAGTCAAGTGAAAGACTAACACTCTCTTCTCCCATCACTACTGCCAAGGAACCCTTGAGCAAGGCACTAAACCTTCAGTTAATTGCTACAGTGGAGCTGTTGAGTGGCAGTTTGAAGACTGTAGTTGCACTGGAGTGAACATATGTAGCTTCAATACTTCAATTAGCTGTGTTCAAACAGAAATGGACTCTTTTTGACAGCTTTGTTTCTTTTTTAGATTTTAAATTGGGGTTAAATTCAATTCCAGGTCTTAAAAAGTCTTGAATTTGACTTACTGAACATGTAGATACACTGAGTTTAGGTATACAGTGTAATAAAGGTAAGACATTTAAAAAAAAAAAAAGCCAAAGCATTCATTCATACCAAAGCATTCCCTGTGTTTTCTCTTTTCATTCTGCTTTGTATTCATACAATAAAAAAAGACAGCAGGAAATTAATAGTTAAGGAACACGAAGTGCAACTGTGTTCAGTAAAGCAGACAGGATGCAGATTGTTCTGCTAACTCTGTTCTGGATTTATTACATGGTGAAAAAACAAGACCTCTAATAACTGGATTTAAGACATTTTCATGAGGCCTTAAATATAGATATTTAATATAATAGATAATTTAAAAAGATAAGACTTTCTCTGACTTTTTAAGGATCTGTGGATGCGCTGGTTAAGCAAAAACAAACAAAATACTGTATCTTGTGAAAACTAAATATGAAAATGTGTTTATTAAATCTTCAGACATTGCTAAAACATCTCTGGAGCTCTCAGTTTGCTTTGACATGAGTTTGTTTTTGTTGTATCTGTATATGTTGACCATAGAATAATTTATGCACTACAAAAACAGTGCAGTTGCTGCAGCAGATTGCATATTATTTCAAGGGATCTTTGGGAAAGATTCCACACAAATGCAGCTGTAATGGTGCAATTGATCTGCAATTCTCTCTGTGTGAAAGATGTAATGCTTCATATTTGTTTCCCAGTGACAGAGAGAGACTGACTCTAACTTAGAGAAGGATGAATATTCAGATTTGGGGAGTTTTGCTCTGAATGACATAGGGGAAAAAAAGCAATTTTTAATCTTTACTAGCAAAAAATTGGTATGATAAAATGCATTTTTGTGATAACACACTGAATCCTCTACATTTTAGACTAGAGACACTGAATGATGAGCATAGTTTTGTTTTGTTTTTTAAACAAAATGGACATGTGGCATTTTGGAATAAAACTCCTATCTAATAATTCCTATCTAGAATCATAGAACACATAGAAATATATATACATAGGCTCTAAGATGGCAGAAAACTTGATGTGCTCCTCTTCAGCTGCACCAAAGCAATATGGAGGTTTCCTTTCCCCTCTCTCCCTCCATGCACTGGGGGCGGCTTTCTGCATCAGAAGAATTCCTGGCAAATTAATGCACTACCTCTTGGGCTAATTAAATTAGAGGGGATCAAACTACAGAGCGGCTTTTGTGGTGGACACAATGTTGTGCTTCATGCGCTCTTTGCTCTGGGGGGAATTTCTGCCATTTAGCCTCCTCTCTGCCCGCAGCTCCATGCTGGACTCGCTCTAACACAGTCAAGTTTCTCTAATTTGCTTGAATGAGAAAGAATTATTAACTGATAATAAGAAAGGAAGAGAGGGGAGAGAGGGGGAGAGAGAGAGGGAGCATCGCAGGCTGCAGGCGAGGATGAGTGGGAAAAGGGTGAACTCTGCGGCACCTGAAGCTCATGCGATTTTTTTTTTTTTATTAATTCCTCCCTAAAACGAGGCATTCAGGAGTAAAATTGCTGTGCAAATGACAAGAACGATTACACTTGTAATTCCTCTTCTTTGGCAAATGTGTGCAGCTTTGTTGCAGCTCTAACTGGATCAGCCTGCTAACAAGGACAGCTAACCATGTAGCATTAACCATGACCTCTGCAATGCATGATGGGTCATTTTAAGGTTACTCTGCTTCACAGGGGACAGAGACTGAATTACAGATAATATTCATATATTATAACAGAAACCCAGACTGCTATATTGTTCAGGAGGTTAGACTGGTTTGCAGGGTGCCTTCGCAATGCATGATGGTTCAATTTAAAGGTGATATATGTAACATTTTTAAACATCAGTATGTCATTGTTAACAGTGCTATCTTGGTCTAATGACTGTAAACAGATGAGTCCATGTTGGAGCTGACTGTTCTCCTCTATCTCACACCAGCAGTATTGTTAGTTCTAGTGTCTCTCCACATTAAGACTACATTTCCCATCAGCCCCTTTGCTTCCTGATGGTCTGGTTTGTTTACGGTAATTATACTAATGTCTCAAAATTAACAAAAGTATGATTTATTGAGGTTAAAAAAAACAGATTGTTTACTTTAGTAGAGCCAAAGACACCAGGGAGGGGAGGGGGAGGCAGGAAGCAACGGGGCTTATGGGAAATGTAGTCTTAAGGTGGAGAAACACTAAAACTAACTCAGATAGAGGAAACCAATCAGCTCCAACATGCTCTGATTGGTTTACAGTCATTACACCAAGGAATCAGTTAATTTGGTGATGATATATTGATGCTTAAAAATGCTACATACAGCACCTTAAATTACTAACTCATTAAAATGTACAATCATTTGTTTTCAGTTTCTGCTTTGAGTTATTTTGTAAGAGTAGGTGTCGCTTTTTTACAAAAAGCTGGTGGATATCTCACGTTAAAAC
Source organism: Centroberyx affinis (assembly GCF_046629955.1). Classification (NCBI taxonomy): domain Eukaryota; kingdom Metazoa; phylum Chordata; class Actinopteri; order Beryciformes; family Berycidae; genus Centroberyx; species Centroberyx affinis. The sequence continues at coordinate 54,317 of NW_027282743.1, forward strand.
CAACTTCTCCATTTGGATGAAGGGAAACTGGTGATACAACACGCTGCAGCCAGTAAAACAGACTCACAATAGCTAAAGTTAATGAAAGCAGCGTCTCACTCCGCTCAACTTTATGCCTAAACTTCCATCCACAGCAGTGCAGTTGGCAGCCTTTTTTTTTTTTTTTTTTTTTGTGCAGCACGCTCCTTGAGATAGTCACACATTATGACCAATTTACAGCAGAATTAATCAATTGAAAGAAGTCGCCTGTTCGTGGCTGCGAGGCACGAAGTCTGGAGAAAGAGAGGAGAGAGGGAGAGAGAGGAGGGAGGGAAAAAAAAACTGATTTGGATCAGCAACAGAAGTCTTGAGCGTGTTTTGCATGCCTGCAGGAAATCTCTCAGAAGTCGAAGGAAGTACCCCCCCCCCCCCCTCTTCCCTCCTCTTCCCCCCCCTCCCTCCTCTCCCCCCCCCCTCCTCCCCCCACCCCACCCAACATGTCTCGGTCCGTGTTGGCAGCGCCGCTCCAGCAGATTAAGAATTAATTCAGCCATCAAAGCCTGCTTACCTTGACATTAAGGTGGGCTTCCCCTCCTTAGCAACTGATAAAGAAGAGAGACATCTGCATTCTGTGTTTCCCTGCCTCTGCAATTACAGCCCGCCTGCTGCAATCCACTGCAACATGAGAGGCAGGCTGATCGCTCAGGTCGACACAACCGCTGCTCACTTCCATCGGAGGGGAAGACGCAGTATGTCTTCTTACAACGACACAACCTGAGATGAACGGCGTGCTGCAAAAAGTGACAAGCTTGTCCAGTGATTTTATCGGTGTGTCTATTTTTAGTCAAATTCTCTCTCGGCACTGGCAGATAATCTCGCTGGTTTCAGTAAATTTCACTTGATTCATGCCAATATGACTTCTTCTGTCAAGAAATCATCATAAAACAATGAAGAAAATCGGGAAACAAGAAACTCTCTCCGAGACAATTTCACTTTTACCAAGAAAATGTCCTGAAACGTTACATTCTCCTGAGAAAAAAGTCACATTTGTAGAAACCGGTACAATTATTAAGATGATTTCACAAATCAAGCTTGATAAGTCTGGAGACGAGAAAATAACAAGTTTGTCACTTTTTGCAGTGAGCACAAGATCACTGTATTATCACAGTTATTATACAGCAACTTACCAAAGACATTAACCATTTATCAACAAAAAATGTTTATTACAATCTAAAGTCTAGACTAGAAATCAATAAAACAGAGTGGACTTTCTTGACTGCAGAGTGATTTGATTAGGCCTCTTATTCAGAAACACCACACCTCTGCACGCCTTCATCAGCCAATCAGAAGTGAGTATTCAACAAAAGCGGTGTAATAATGCAACAGAAAGCGTTCACAGTGCCATCTGACATTACAGAACACAGTTTAGAGACGGTGCACTGCAAAAAAACGTCCATCTCAACGAGTCATTTAGTCTCATATTCAGCCTTCAGATGTTATTTCTCTTAAACCAAGAGAAACATTCTGCAGTGAGGAGAGATAACTCCACTTGTCTCCAATGCAGCTTCACTTGTTTCAGGAGTTTTCTAGAAATGAGTGTCAGTCTGTTGAAACCAGTCAGAATAAGGCAGATCACTGCACTGCTGTCAAGAAAATGACTCTTGATTCTACTAAATTCTTCAAACAAGTTGATTTGCATTGGAAACAAGTGAAATTATCAAACCTCACTGGCAGATTTCTTCACTTTTTTGAAGAAAATTATGATTTTAGGACTCAATATTAGACTTAATGACTTGTTAAGATGGAGGTTTTTTGCAGTGGAGCAGGGTTTTAGAAGCAGGCAGCTGTCTAAATTGTAACTTGCTCTCTAATCCGGAGAGAATTAGGGCCCTTCCTGTGGACAAGGCCCTGTCCCGGTCAGGGCCCCTGTCCTGTTTAGATTTGGGAGCTTGATAAACCTCGACGGCCAACAGGTCTGTTATGAGTGGGAAACCCCAAACCGAGGGGAGGGAGGGGGGAGCGGGGGGTGGGTGGGGGGGCATTACATTTTCTCATAGCTAAAGTCAACCGGGGGATAATACCTCGGTCCTAATGGGGCTCAGCGCGGGCATTATCTGGCCTCAAATGTTTTTTCCCCCCCGCTTCCTCTTCTGTTGGTGTGGAAGTTTGAGTTTGTCCAGAGCGCCAACCTGTTTGGTTTGAAACGTTTCAGGTACAGAGAGAGAGAGAGAGAGAGAGAGAGGGAGGGAGAGAGAGAGAGAGAGAGCGTGAACTCGGTCAGGATATGAGACACAAAGCTCTCGGTAAAGCCCACCCCCTCTTCCTCTCCTGTCATATCCGCGCGCTGAGAGATAAGCCCCCGGGTTTTGCCGTTTCCCAGGATAGCGGTGGCAGCGGCGGTGAGGTGGCGGCGGCGGCGACAGCACAGGTCTAGTGATCACAGCCTCGATATGAGCTGACATCGCAGGGAGAGAGAGAGGAGAGAGGAGAGAGGGAGAGAGAGAGAGAGTTTGGCTGGCTGGAGATTAAGTAATGATTCTTGTTTGGGGGGGAATTAAAGGCGGGAAGCGGGGCGAGCGCGGCGCTCACCTCGAGAGCCAGATTGCCATTTGAAGTGATTACAGCGTCATTATACAGCGGAGAAGCTAATGGCGCCCGTCTCCGACTTGTCCGTCACAACAAAAAGAATCATCAAACCTTTTCCGAGCGCCACATTCGCTCTGCTGCACTGCAAAAACCCACAAACTCAAGTTATTTCATCTTGTTTCCAGGCTTATCAAGCTTATTTTAGTGATTTTTTTTTTAGTGAAATCATCTCATCAGTTTCACCGGTTTCCACAAATGTGACTTTTTTTTCCCAGGAGAATGTAACTTGTTTCAGGACATTTTCTTGGTAAAAAGTGAAATTGTCTTGGAGAAAGTTTCTTGTTTCCAGATTTTCTTCATTGTTTTATGATGATTTATTGAAAGAAGAAGTCATATTGGCATGAATCAAGTGAAATTTACTGAAACCAGCAGATTATCTGCCAGTGCAGTGAGAGAATTTGACTAAAAAATATCATGAAATAAGCTGATAGGCCTGGAGACGAGATTAAAATCACTGGACAGCTTTTCATTTTTTACAGTGTGCTAACTCTGACACGTCTCGTCTTAATGTAATCATTTTCACATCAAGAAAAAAAAAAAAAATGTGCCAAAATATTTTCCCGCGAAAGCCGGTCGTATTTGTCAAATTCTCCGCAGACTAATGTCGCAATATTGCACGATGAATATTCTTAGAAAAAAATTGTGTGTGTGTGTGTGTGTGTGGGGGGGGGGGGGGTGATGGAGGGAGGGAGGGAGGGAGGGAGGGAGGGGGTTTTTAATAAGGACAGTTTATCTTGTGTCGACAAAAAAAATAAAATGAAGACAGTCGCCGGGCCTCCTTCCCCTCGCAGGTGATGGAAGACGCAGACGGACGGCGGCGTTTGGCTGAACAGATGGTGATGCGGCCTGTTGCCGGGCGGAAAGGCCTGAGGAATTCACTTTCTAATTCCAGATTATTTGCCTCGCCGCCGTCGGTCCCCCCCCCCCCCCCGGGCGAGAGAAGGAGGAGGAGGAGGGGGGGTGGAGGGCCTGAGCTGGGTCAACAGCGAGGGATTGTGGGATAGAGCCGGCTCAGCTGGAGGTTTGAGACGCACACCTGGGTTGGAGAAGCAAGGCAGGATGGGAGATTTGGTTTGGCAGTGGCGATGCTTCGGAGAGCGGGAAGAGAAGAGAACGGCCGAGGCTCCGCTGCTACCAGTCTGCCGGTCTCGGGTTTGACTGATGAACTGGTTTTTGAAAAGCTTTTTGGATTGAATTCAATTGTGTCGAAAAATTCAATATCTTTAAATTCAACTATTTTCATGCCAGAATATTCAAAAAAAAATGTCAAAACATTCAGAATTGTAGCATTTAGACTGAAGACTGAAGGAAACAGCATGTAAGTGTTAAAAGGTTAAAACTCTTCCCACAGACAACCAGTGCAGAATTGATCACTTCTACAATAAATATGGAATCAATCAAACTGATCATATCCATCAGATCAGAGGTGGACGATACGGACCGGCTGATATTCCACTTTCACAGCCAAATCTGACTAAAACTCCCCATAAATAACATCTAAACCTCTTCATATGAGCATCAATTCTTATACATACACGTATATATGTAGAAACATGCATATATAGATATATACACAAAGCCATATACATCTATACATACACCTATATACACACTCATACATGTAGGCCTATGTAGTCTACACATACAAGGCCTCAAGGCTGCATTTACACACATATATGAATATTAATCCTAAATAACTACATCTACATTCCCTAGACTATGAATAGGACAATCAACTGCAGCGCACAGCACAGTCATGCAGAACACACACACACACACACACACACACACACACACACACACACACACACACACACACGTGCAGGGAAGCATGAACGCACACAAACACATCACTGGGCAGGAAAATGTTGCTCTATTGTCATGGTGCTGCAGCTCCAGCCCCTGCATCACTTTCTATTTACTTGTGATGTTGACAATGTACAGATACAGATATATATATATAGATATAGTAGATACAAACACAGATATAGATACGGATATAGATATATAGATATAATAGATGTAGTAGATACAAACACAGATATAGATATACTGTAGATATAGATACAGATATTCTGTAGATATAGATACAGATATAGATATATAGTTATAATAGATGTAGTTGATACAAACACAGATATAGATATACTGTAGATATAGATACAGATATAGATATAGATACAGATATACTGATATAGATATACTGTAGATATAGATACAGATATAGATACAGATATAGATATAGATACAGATTCATATATACTGATATAGACATACTGTAGATATAGATATAGATATAGGTATACTGTAGATATAGATACAGATACAGATATAGATATAGATACAGATATAGGTATACTGTAGATATAGATATAAATACAGATATAGATACAGATATAGGTATACTGTAGATATAGGTATACTGTAGATATAGATACAGATACAGATATAGATATAGATACAGATATAGGTATACTGTAGATATAGATATAGATATAGATACAGATATAGGTATACTGTAGATATAGATATAGATATAGATATAGATACAGATATAGGTATACTGTAGATATAGATACAGATACAGATATAGATATAGATACAGATATACTGATATAGATATATTATAGATATATATACAGATATCGACACAGATATAGATATAATAGATATAGATAGATATAGATACAGATATAAATATAGACACAGATATAGATATAATAGATATAGATAGATATAGATACAGATATAAATATAGACACAGATATAGATATAATAGGTATAGATAGATATAGATTCAGATGTACCTTATTAATCCCCGAAATTTGGGTGTCAACCAGCAGCGTTACATAAAAAACATTAACTTTTTTGTTAATGTTTTTTATGTAACGCTGCTGGTTGACACCCAAATTTCGTAAGAAATACAAACAGTTCAACACAGCAGGGAAATGAAGATATATACAGTACATAGCCTACATAAAAGTCACTGTCATTTACAACATTATCCTCAGAACAAGATTCCTGCCCTTTTCTTTCCAAAGCCTTTGCCTTTCCATCGAGGCAAAGAATCTAAAATATAAGATAGTTTTGATTTGTTCAACACTTTTTTATTTGGTCGCTGCATAATCCCATTTGTGTTATTTCACAGTTCTGGTGCCTTTACTGTCATTCTAAAATGTGGGAAAATAGGAAGATGCAACAGTTTTCTGCTCCGAAAACTGACTCTCTCTCTCTCTCTCTCCAGCAGTCACACCAGACCAGAAGACTTTTCCCCTCCTTCACTCTCCTCTCCTCTACCTTCCCTCTCTTTTTTTCTCCTCCCATATAGTTTTAGCTTTTCCCCTACTTACATACAACCCCCCCCCCCCCCCCCCACCCAAAAAAAACAAAACAAAACGCAGGGCTTTCAGCACACACACCACCTCCCTATCTGTCTGTATACAGGACACTGTCGGCCCGTTTCCTCTGTCAAACACCCCCCCCCCTAAACCCCCTCCCCTCTTTTTTTTTTTTTTTTCTTTTTGTTTGCTTTACTGTAATCATTTCGCTGGCCCAGAAACGTGTGGGTGTGCTGGCAGCGGTACAAAAAACGAGAGAGAGAGAGAGAGAGAGAGAAAGAGAAGTTACATGGGAACTGAGTTAAGGTTGAATATTTATTAGAAGAAGCCATCTGGCGTCGCAATGTCTGTACAAAGAGGGCTCGCTCTCTTCTTGTAATAGTCCTCCTCCTCCTTCTTCTCCTTTTCCTGACTTTATCTCTCTCTCTCTCTCTCTCCTTTTCTTCATCCCCCCCCCTCCTCGTGTCCCACTGAAAATATTTCAGCTCCAACCGCACGGCCTTGTTTCACGTAATCACGGCATCATATATACGGTTTCAAAGGCTCGCTAATCAAAGGAAAGAGCAAAGATTTATTTTACTCTAAACGGTTTTACTCGGTTTGCACAAGGGAGTTTTCACACGAGTCGCTCACCTCCTCCTCCTGTCTGTAGTCGACCTTTGTCACATGTGGCTCAGATCTGATGTTTTTGAATCAGTGTGAACAGCAAAAAGCAGCATGAAGTCGCATTTTTTTCAGTTTTTCCAATTTCCACCTGGACTACATGGATATTTGGTGTCTCTCTATCTCTCTTTCTCTCTCTCTTTCTCAAATTATGGCATTTTGGAATTTCAAACCTCTATCTCTCTCTCTCTCTCTGTCCCTCTCTCTCTGTCTCTCTCTCCCTGTTTGTCCCTCTCTGTCTCTCTCTCTCTCCCTCTCTGTCTCTCTCTCTCCCATTGTGTGTCTCTCTCTGTCTCTCTCTCTGTCCCTCTCTCTCCCTCTGTGTCTCTCTCTGTCTCTCTCTGTCCCTCTCTCCATCTGTCCCTCTCTGTCTCTCTCTCTCCCATTGTGTGTCTCTCTGTCTCTCTCTCTGTCCCTCTCTCTCCCTCTGTGTCTCTCTCTGTCTCTGTCTCTCTCTCTGTCTCTCTCTCTCTCACTCTCTCTCTCCCTCTGTGTGTCTCTCTCTCTCTGTCTATGTCCCTCTCTCTCTCTCTCTCTCTCTCTCTGTCTCTCTCTCTCCCTCTGTGTGTCTCTCTCTCTCTGTCTATGTCCCTCTCTCTCTCTCTCTGTCTCTCTCTATGTCTCTCTCTGCCTCTGTGTCTCTCTCTCTCTGTCCCTCTCTCTCCCTCTGTGTGTCTCTCTCTTTCTCTCTCTCTATGTATCTCTCTCTCCCTCTGTGTCTCTCTCTCTCTCTCTCTCTCTGGTGTCAAAAATCAAGCTATTCCACTTTGCTGGACACGCAGCGCTTTTCTGTTGCATTTGTTTTTGTGGTTTGCGTGTTTTTGACTTTGCATCGTTTCTTTTTCTTTTGCAGCATGTTTCCTAATAATGTATTTGCTTTGGCATTCTGCAGCACATTTCTTCATTTGCACCACGTTTCTTTAATTTGCACCACGTTTCTGCTGTTGTGTTTGCTTTGGATCTTTCTATGTGTTTTTGAATTTGCATCGTTTCTGCAATTGCACCGCACTCCAGGCACGTGACGCTAGGAATTTGTCAGCATCGCCATGACAATAAGCCCATCTTAACATCATCATCTCACCTGACACAATTGTCATAATTCTGGCAGCTTGTCTGAGCGGCGTTAGCATGGAGGACAAAGAGAAACAAGAGTGGAAAGAGAGACAAACAGACGACTCGACGCCTCCATGCAGTCAGAAGTGGAGGAACACACAGTGTGTGGAAACAAAAGCACATGTGACGTCTTTTGTTGTTGTTTCTCTGTCTTTTCCACATCGCTGTCAGTTCATGTTATTATGGGATATGGGTTACATCCCAGAATAAAGACATCCAAAAATATCAGATATGAGCAACAATTCAGAAGTGAGCGAGGAGGTTTGCGGTGTGAGTGCGTGTGTGTGTGTGTGTGTGTGTGTGTGTGTGTGTGTGTGTGTGTGTGTTTGACTAGACTTTAGTTCAGGCAGTTTGTGTAAGTCTGACATGCATGTGTGCATAATAATGTATTTGTATGTGAGAGTGTATGTGTGTGTGCTCTCATATAGTATGTGTGTGTGCTCTTTCACATGCATGTTAGTGCGTGTATGTCTGTGTGTACACTCTTATAAGCATGTATGTGTGTGTGCTTCCTAATATGCATGTTTGCGTGTGTATGTGTGTCTATGTGTACACTCTGATAAGCATGTATGTGCGTGTGCTCTTTCACATGCATGTTAGTATGTGTGTGTGTGTGTGCTCTCACATAAATGTGTGTGTGCTCTCACCTAAGCATGTATATGCTCTTTCACATGCCTGTTTGAGTGTGTATGCGAGTGTGAATGCTCACATAAGCATGTATGAGTGTGTGCTCTTTCACATGCATGTTGGTGTGTGTTTGTGTGTGTGTGTGTGTGTGTGTCTGTGTGCTCTTTTACATGCATGTTGGTGTGTGTATGTGCTCTTTCACATGCATGTTGGTGTGTGTGTGTGTTTGCTCTTTCACATGCATGCTGGTGTGTGTATGTGCTCTTTCACATGCATGTTGGTGTGTGTGTGTGTGTGTGTGTGTGTGTTTGCTCTTTCACATGCATGTTGGTGTGTGTGTGTGTGTGTGTGTGTGTGTGTTTGCTCTTTCACATGCATGTTGGTGTGTGTGTGCTCTTTCACATGCATGTTGGTGAGTGTGCTCTTTCACATGCATGTTGCTGTTTGAGTGTGTGCTCTTTCACATGCATGTTGGTGTGTGTGTGTGTTTGCTCTTTCACATGCATGTTGGTGTGTGTGTGTGTGGGTGTGCTCTTTCACATGCATGTTGGTGTGTGTGTGTGTGTGTGTGTGTGTGTGCTCTTTCACATGCATGTTGCTGTTTGAGTGTGTGTGTTTGCTCTTTCACATGCATGTTGGTGTTTGTGGGTGTGCTCTTTTACATGCATGTTGCTGTTTGAGTGTGTGCTCTTTCACATGCATGTTGCTGTGTGTGTGTGTGTGTGTGTGTGTGTGTGTGTGTGTGCTCTTTCACATGCATGTTGGTGTGTGAGTGTGTATGTGTGCTCTTTCACATGCATGTTGCTGTTTGAGTGTGTGTGTTTGCTCTTTCACATGCATGTTGGTGTGTGTGGGTGTGCTCTTTCACATGCATGTTGCTGTTTGAGTGTGTGTGTTTGCTCTTTCACATGCATGTTGCTGTTTGAGTGTGTGCTCTTTCACATGCATGTTGCTGTGTGTGTGTGTGTGTGTGCTCTTTCACATGCATGTTGGTGTGTGAGTGTGTGCTCTTTCACATGCATGCTGGGGTGTGTGTGTGTGTGTGTGTGTGTGTGTGCTCTTTCACATGCATGTTGGTGTGTATACTCTCACATAAATTCATATATATGCTCTTTCACATGCATATTTGAGTGTGTGTATGTGTATGTGTGTGTTCTCACAGAAAGCACACGTACACACATGTACGTGCTGCCTCACGTACGTGTGTGTGTGTGTGTGTGTGTGTGTGTGTGTGTGTGTGTGTTTGCGTGCCTGAACACAGAAGCATCTTTCTGTGTATAAACAGAGCGGACGTCCCGGTCGAGTCCTGTGGGAACGTCAGGAGGAACCAGCTGCATTTCACCCAGAAAACCCCCGGGGAACGTTCCGCGTTCCCGGCAGAAACAAACCGCACTCCGGGGAATTCTCCATGGAAACGCCTCGGCACACCAAACACACACTCAGTGTCAAGATAACCTTTAAAGTCGCATGTGAAACGGCATTTTGAGAGCATCTTGCTTCCTTAATGTGATGTATTTCCTGTTGAGACAGGATGTTGGGGCGGGGCTTAACGCAGGGAGGGATCATTCAAAAGTGTAAACCAATGGAATGTCCCATTGCTCAGCGGCAGTTAGGGAGAGAAAGGAATCTTCTCAACTCTTATGGCTTACTGACGCCTTCAAAGCATCAATAAAGTTTCACTCCCAAACTGCTGCCGTGACGGTTCAACAGTGTTTCACAGCTGTTTCACCTCATGACAGATCAGCCTGTTCCTTATGACTACATAACTACCACAGGCTTACTTTTCATTTTTGATATATATTTTAATATATTTTGTACTTAGTTTTTCTTTTTAGATATTGCTTGACTTGACTTGACTATCTATTTTGCTGTTTTTATTCTAATATTTTTATACATTTGGTTATTTTTATTTGTATGTATATTTCAATATTTGTATTAATTTTATGTATTATCATTATCTGAAAAAAAGAAAGCAGGTTTGGTTTGACTGTATAATTTTTGTTGTTCTTTTTTTATATATATCTCTGTTGATCCTTAAGAAACTCCTTCAGCAGTATTTCTACACTTGGAAAGATGAACCTCACCCTAACCTTGGAAACATGAACACTGTTAGTTGATTATTTTGGTCTTGGTCTTGAATAGGACTCGATTTGCTCTGGTGATAGTCTTGACTTGGTCTCGACCCTCTTTGGACCCCGTCTGGACTCGAACTCGACTGAATCTGGTCTTGGTATCGACTCGGACTCGACCGAACTTCCAAACCGCCTCCAAACAGCTTCACACAACGACAGAGAGACGGACCAGAAAGAAGAAGCAGATCTTCTTTTCCCCACAAACAAAACAAACATCTGAGACATGAAAACTCTCCAGAAGCTTCTCTCTCACTGCCCAGCCATGACTGTGTGCGTGTGTGTGTGTGTGTGTGTGTGTGTGTGTGTGTGTGTGTGTTGTGTGTACATGCACTTATTGGCAACAGATGAACCATATCCCACACAGTCTCAGTGTTTATGAATGCCTTTACATAGAGTATATCTTCCAAAAGTACAAAAAACAAACCCAGAATAAAGTGTGTTAACTTGAGAATTTACTGTATTAATTGAAAGGATTTTTCCACATTATGAAGCTATTACTGAGAGCAATATACTTGCATTAGAATTGAATAAATGAGTCTGGGATGTTTATGGAATGTTTTCGAGTTTGCAGGTACACACCATGCATCCCAATTATGGCAGAATAAAGCAAAATGAAATTTTCATCTCCATTCAGGAATATGAATGTGCAATTTTATGAGGGAAAAAAAGGTGCCAAAGAGGTAAGTACCTTGCCAGCACCATGAAAAATGACACCAATTAAAGCTTAAATTGCTTGTTTTCTCATAACATACATGTTTTCATAACTCTGAAATCAAATAATTGCTCCTCTTTATATCGTGCACAATAAAACAGAAAATATGGCGGCTGGAGGATGCTCCTGAATATTTTAGTGGAATTTCTGAGGAGCTTTGAAAAGGGGACGGCAGAAAATGTGGCAAAGTGAGATGCATAAGCGAGGTTTCCCCAAGAAAATCCAAGAGCCGCGCCGCCTCGTTTATCTTTTACGGCACGGAGAAGTGCGCATGATTTCATTTTTGTGATTATATGCCAAAAGCTGCACACTGGCCCCTCACAGATTATATGAAAACAGTGTGTTTATTTGTGGGAAAAAAAAAGAAAAGAAATGTGTTTGTTTTCAGTTTTGTTGCCCGAAGGTAATTGTGAACGCTTTACTTTGTAACTTCATACCAGCCGGTTTTCACCGACTGTGTCCAATCACTGAGTTTTTAAGACAGAGTGATTGTGGAAGCAAATTAAATTAAATTTATAGGTTATTGTAATTATCACTGCAGTGAAGTACAATTTGTGGTTTATTACTTCGGTAGCTGTTTATTTTATCCCTGCCTCTTGCTCTCCTACACACACACACACACACACACACACACACACACACACACACACCGAACTGATGTTAATCAATTTGGAGAACTGCCGGGATTGTTTAAGCTGTCATCACCACCCATCAGTCTGCTGCACTCTCACAGGAATTTGAATATCTAGGGAGAGGCATTCTTCCAATACACTAACACACACACACACACACAAACACACACAACACACACACACACACACAGATCACATCACTCCTGGGATGATCATGTTGCACGGTGTTGAAAGTTGTGCTCACCACTCAGAAACAGTCTCTCTAAACAAATCCATTACTTGGCAGTTTGACATGTGATCAGTAATACTTACTCATGCCTTATTTACTCTGATATATCATTATTATTATTTGTCATTATGAATTAGGCCCTCAGCTGAATTGCACTCGTGAATCTAACAATTTTGCAGACAAACTGATAAATCTCCCATATGGAAAGAAGTGGCATCCTATTTTCTTACAGAATGATTGACAATAAAATGGAAACAAATGAGGTTCATGCTAAAGGACAGCAAGTTAAGTTTGTTTGTCCTTTGTTGACAGAATGACATCACTTTGATAGACTGGATCCTTTTCATATCAGACAAACTCAATGACTCTAACTATACATAATCATTGTTTTCCCAAAATGGAATAGTTATTAAGGTCCATCTCAGTAGATTTGAGTTACATACATTCTGAGATATTTGAGTTTTTACATTCCATAGAGAAAAAAAATTGCATTTGCATTTTTTACCCGCTTAAATTGACATTTTCAAAACTCGAACAGCCAAAGCAAAAGCCGTTAGTAATGCTACACCACACAATTCACTCAGGCTCATTCACTCCCATTCAATTCCAAATATCATTGAATGTGTTTGTCAATAGGTTGTTTCGTTGTTGAGTTTTACCCCATTGTGTTCAGTGAAGAGAGTTGTTGCTCATTTTGTAAATTTTTCCATCCCTTTAATGTTAATTCTGACTGTTTTTACATGCAAACACAACTGTTAAAGATATTTTCTCCTGCTCATTCACTCCCATTCTATTCCAAACATCATTGAATGTGTTTGTCAGTAGGTAGAGGAGAGACTTGGAGAAGTGATGCCACTACATAGAGATACGTAGAAGATGACATTTTGATTTTGTTCCATGTAGATTAGTGTTGTTTACTGAAAGAATACATAAAACTGTTTTGTTGTTGAGTTTTACCTGATTGTCTGTGTTCCTTGTGTCCAGTTAAGAAAGAAAAATGTATGTTTTTGCTAATTTTGTACATTTTCCATCCCTTCAATGTCACTTCTGACTGTTTTTACATGCAAACACCACGATTAAAGATATTTTTAAATCAATTTTGCCAAACCTCTCCTGCTCATTCACTCCCATTCAATTCCAAACGGCAGAGAAAACAACTGGAGACCTCTGATTTGGTCACACTGCACTAACACAACCATCGCTGCGATCGCGCCGAAGATCCATCTGTCACAGCTTTACATTTGGACATGATGTCATGCTAGTCAAATCTAGGTTGGTATTCAGTTCATTTGTCTGTGGCTTTGTTTCAGACGCCCAGAGGTTAAGTAAATCTAGCCTTGTATGTCTTCTTCCACTAAATTGAACACAGAGCTCAGAGGAGCGCGGAGGATTAATTGCAAATAAAGAGGTTATTCTCCAAAGAAATAGGCCACAATTCCCTCTCCGTCTCCCCGAAGAAGAAGAATCCGCAAAATAGAGGAATTTTGCGAAGGGCGACCCACTGCAGTTCACATTATGCCGTTTGCTGGGTGCTCACAGTACCATGGGTGCATTTATTTATAGCATGGGTGACCCGGTGGGAATCAAACCTGTAACCCAGACAGTGTTGGTGCCTTGCTCTACCTATAAAAAGGATAAAATATGCAATTTCAATGTCGTTTCTACGCTGAGAAAAGCCGATTAGTTGATTTCTCCGTTTTCCCACTCTGACTTTCACACGTCAAGAGTGGGAAATCCAATCAGAAGTCAACCTCAACACGCCACTCTCTCTCTGTCTCTCTCTCTCTCTCTCCAGTCTACAGTGAAGCTCGCTCCACCAGGTCTGGAGCCATGTGTGTTTTTAACTAATCTGCCAAATCTATGATGGCAACAATTTGTTTTGCTGGTGAATGTTTCAGTTCCAAGTCGACTGAGCTAGCAGAGCGAGTTTTGTGTAAAAGGTTTGAATTTTTGAGTTTATCAAGTTTGGAGCTAAGCAGCCGTCTCTCTCTCTCTCTCTCTCTCTCCAGTGTATAGTGAAGCTCGCTCGCCCAGCAGCTATCTGAACTGTTCCACTATAGAAAACGCAGCAGCCAAAAGCTCCATTTTATTACAGTTACTGAATGTGAGGAACGCTCAGATCTTGGCGGATGATGAACACAGAACTCAAGAGTGATGCTAAAGAAGAAAATTAACTTTCATAACCATGTTGACCGTCCCTTTAAGCTGCAATGGGAATTGAACTACTGCACTAAAACTCATTTCTTGAAGAGTGAAACGGCAAAGAAGAAAAGAAAAATTCAGTGTTTTTTGCGGTCACTGTGGCTGCAAACACCAAACAAACAACACTGCTTTTACTTGCATTAAGAAAAAAAAACTCAAAAGGCCGCCGCAAACCTCCAGTTTTCACGACCAAACGCACTGAAGTCTCACTTCACAGACTGGATGTGGCGTTCGGTGCCCCAGCCGATCGCCGGATGTCACGTTAAGCAGTGAAATCGGCTCTTATTCTGACAGCCAAAGCAGATAGATTTGAGGTTTCACGGAGCAGAGCAGGCGTGAGAGGAACATCGCTCTAATGCGCGCCGGGCGTCAGCGTCTTGTTTACTCGAGGTGAAACCACGACCGAGGCCAAAAATAATTGGGGCAGTCCGCGGCTTCTTCGCACATCGTGTTTGTCCAGTGGATTTGTGAAACGGCTGTAAATGTCTGCGTGGTGACACGTCTCCTCGCCACCGCCAATGATATGAGGCTGAGCGCTCACAGAGAGGCTGCGAGGAGGAAATGGGTCAAGATCAAAGTTAAGTCGGTGATGGGGATCAAAGAGACAAGGGGCGAAAGGGAAGTAAAATTGTTTCATTTTGCATTTACATGTCAGGCGTTTAGACGATGCTCTTATCCAAAACGAGCACAACAGCAGCAGAAGAAGAAGAAGAAGAAGAAGAAGAAGAAGAAGCTTCTAGATCACCAACATTACAAGTTACAATTGACTATAAGTGATGGGAAAAGACATAAAAACAACAGCTACGAAGAGGTGGAAGGGATTTTTTGTTAAGTGCATATAATCATCAGACAAACATCAGAGAACGGCATTAAATTCAATGTCACATCATTATTGCACTGCAAAAATTAACAAGCTGTCCAGTGATTTTCTCTTGTCTCCAGACCTATCAGCTTATTTCATGAGATTTTTAGTCAAATTCTCTCACTGCACTGGCAGATAATCTGCTGGTTTCAGTAAATTTCTCTTGATTCACGCCAATATGAAATCATCAGAAAACAATGAAGAAAATCTGGAAACAAGAAACTTTTCTCCAAGACAATTTCACTTTTACCAAGAAAATGTCCTGAAAGTCTGGATACAAGATAAAAAATAACTGAACATGTTTGTCAGTTTGCAGTGAAAAGAAGTAAAAAAAATAACAGCTATGAAGAGATTTTTTTGGTGACAGTTTGTGACACATTACAGGCAGATTAGAAACCCACTGGAAGTTCAAAGCACACTTTTCTTCCAATATAATCATCAGACAGACAGTTACATTCATTCTCTCTCCCTCTCTCCCTCTCTCCCTCACAGTGTGGTCACAAAGTGTCTGTAAAGCCTTATAACGCCTCATGAGCTCCATTTCCAAGTATTGCAGATTTTTCTTTTAGTGTCTGAAAGAAAAGGGAGGAGTGGGAGAGAGGATGTGACTCAGCAGGGAAAACGGTGATGTACGGTGGTTTTTGAAGAGGTTTCAGCCTGGTGACATAACACGAGGAATCGACTGCAACTGGTTTCATGTTTTCAGCATGAAAAGGCCCCTGCAGGGACGGACCGGGTTAACGTCTCCAGTCCGATCTCTTCATGCAACTAATAATAAAACGATAAAAACACAATCTATCATCAATCCATCCGCCTGACTCCTCCGTTTCCGCCCTGATAATTTGCTTTAATGGCAAAGATTTCGCCTCTCAAAAAAAAAAAAAAAGACAAAAATCTTTTTGAACCCCACGCCACAACAGGAGTGGGCGTGAGTCGTGTCACTTCTGCCTCGGCCCTTTGATGATCTTTGGCTGCTATTTCTTTCTTTCTTTCTTCTTCCTTTCAAGTTGTTTGTTCTGCGTTTTTTTTTTTTTTTTGCAATCCTACAGAAGTATGCGGCAGTTAACAAAAGCGTTGTAAATTATTCATTTGGGCGGCGGCGGCGGTCGGGCCTTCGCTCCGACGTCGCGACTCCGAAGCGTTCGTCATCTGATCGCCGCCCCCCTCCTCCTCCTCCTCCTCCCCCCCTCCCTCCTTTAATTGCCGATGTAATTGTTGGAGGAATCTCCTCGGGAAGGCAGAGGCTCTCACGCCGAAATGAGTGCCATGTGGGGAGAGAGAGAGAGAGAGAGAGAGAGAGAGAGAGATGTTTGCCCCGACCACAACGGGGAATTTGAGGTGGCGCCTCGACGCCTGGAGCCCGCCGCCGTGCCCCCCGGGCCGCCGCACAGACAGACCGGGACGTCCCGCCTCCAAAACCCCTCGCTCTCTCTTTCTCTGATCCTGGCGTTGATTTATTTCTAGGAAACGGCGATGACAGTTTCTGATGTGTAGCAGGACGGATAAACGGAGCCGGTTTTGTTAAGTGTGGGAACCAAATATTGTTTCGGTCTTCTTTTGTGAACTGCGAATGGGAAGGTTGTGTTTTGTGTGTGTGTGTGTGTGTGTGTGTGTGTGTGTGTGTGAGCAGGGAGGAGGCTCTCAGCTCCTGTCAGGGTTTGATCGATCTATCGGTTTGCTGATGTCGGCCTTTTAATCAAAATCAAATATCGGCCAGAGGTGAGGATGAGATTTTTTACACAACAGCTTCACAGTGTGAGTCTGCAAAACCTGCAGTGAAACCTGCCTCAGCCTGTTTTAAACAGCTGATGACACTAAAATAAATACATCAGTCTGGGTTTCAGTGGAGAGTTTTAGTGTCCCATGATGCTCTAAATGCGGCTTCAGAGGCTTTTCCATCCTGATGAGAAGAAAACTCTGCAGCAAACACTGAACACTTGTATTTTGTTGCATAAAAATCTTCAAAATTTAAGAAATTGAATATCGGCTATTGGCTTAAATCCACAAATATCGGTGTTGGTCTTCAAAAACCCATATCAGTCAAACCCTAGTCTCCTTCCAAGTTCAGCTTAAATTATATGATACATTTTACTTGTTTTAATTTATTTTATGAGTTTGGTTGCTTTTAATTGATTGTCAAAACACTTTGTAAACTGTTGGTAACAGTAGTATTGGTAACACTTTACAATAAGGGTCACTAAGTTAAGGGTTAGTTAATGCTTAATAATCATTAACTAACCCTTAATTAACAATTAACTAATGTGTAATTTACTAATGATGTTCATGTTAACTAAGGTATTAATTTATACATTATTTAATAGTTTATAAAGTT
Organism: Centroberyx affinis; assembly: GCF_046629955.1. NCBI lineage: Eukaryota > Metazoa > Chordata > Actinopteri > Beryciformes > Berycidae > Centroberyx > Centroberyx affinis. The sequence continues at coordinate 71,784 of NW_027282743.1, forward strand.
GACTGTTAAATAATGTTTAAATTAATACCTTAGTTAACATCAACACTATTAGTAAATGATTACCGGACACATTAGTTAACTGTTAATTAAGGGTTAGTTAATACTTATTAAGCATTAACTAACCCTTTATTAATGTGCCCTTATTGTAAAGTGTTACCGTAGTATTAGTAGTAGCATTAGTAGTATTAGTATTAGTTGTAGTATTAGTAGTATTAACCTGCTCACTTCTTACAAGCCTCTTCAGATAAAAGCAGCAGCTAAAAACCTCAAATGTGGAAAAAAAAAAAAAAACAGTTTATGAAACTTTCTAGGAGAGTCTATATTTTTGAGTAACTAAGAAGTCTGAAGCACCATATAAAAGCTGATCCTGGGCCAGCGGAGAGTTTTCTCACGTGGAAACAGGAGACAGGAGCACCTGAAGGGAGGCGTGTGAGGCGCCGCGGCCCACGCCGAGATCACAGGACCGCCACGACCACACAGGGAGGAGAGGAGCTGATTCAGCTGGAACATACAGGCCAGGAACATACACAACATGCACACAACATACACACAACATACACACAACATACACACTGACCCGACAACACACACACAGCTGGGTGACATGTCCTCCGTTAAAGAGATGTTCCTCCATGATATGAAAGGCAGAATCTGCTTTGTCAAAATGTCTCCCACCTTTTTTCACCTATTTGCAATTATTGGTGAATTTATTTTCTTCGTTCCATCACACCTGTTCAAACTGAAAGGTTTACATTGCAAAAAATGTCCATCTCAGCAAGTCATTTAGTCATTTCAACTCGTATTGTTCTTAAAACAAGAGAAAAATTCAATGCAAATATCAATCAAGTCGTCTATTTGTCTTTCTTTCCGTTGTTGCGTCTCCTCCTCCATGCTAACGCTGCTCAGCCAAATTGCCAAAATTACGACAATTAACGGCAATGTGTTGATTGCCTTAAGCAACGCCTTATAGTCCTTTCGTTGCTTGTTGCCGTTGCCCTCTTTTCTCCAATGATTCTATACATTTACTTTTCATTTGTATGCATCTCCCATTTTATAATGTGCAGCACTTTGTAACAGAGTGTTTTACCCACTCACTGTCTCAGGTGAATGACGACATCACTTATCATCATGGCAATGCTTACAAATCCTAAATCTGAGCTCTTTTGATACTTCAAAATTTTTCAAAACTGTTTTATTCTGCCCTGCCTGTGCAACTTGATCTTTAATCTATTTTCATGCATTTTAATTCTTTATCTATCCTCTCTTCTTACACACTTTATTATCTCTTTTTTATTTGTTTTTAATCTTATCCTGTATTTCTTATCGAATTTCTTATATACCTTGTGTAAAGCACTTTGAATTGCCTTTGTGTACGAAATGTGCGATATAAATAAACTCGCCTTGCCTTGAAAAAATGCGACTCCATGCAGCTTTTCGGCGTTCACACTGATTAGAAAACGTCAGATCAGAGTCACATGTGAGGGGGGGAAAAAGACACTCTCGGCTGCAGTGTGAACGGAGCCTGAAACTGTGTCGTTTGCACATGAAACGAAGCAGGTTTCTGTGCCATTTTTCTGCTACTGACCGCCTCTCTTTGTGTTGTATATACATTCGGGTGATTTGTTATGCGTTTCTATTCCGAACGCCGTCTGCAAACCACATAAAGACGTGACTGAAACTGAAGTGAATCGGTGATCTCTGGCCCTCTCTCTGGTTCCTCTCAGCGAGTTGAAAGCCGGCCGCTGCGATGATGGAAGATGAAGCTGCTGGAAACCGTCGATGTTTAAATTTAAGCTGACTTTTTTTTAGAGCCACTGTTGCTCCTCTTTCTCTCTCTCTGACTTTCTTAGATTGTCTGTTACTTATGTTTATCGTTCTCCTATCTGCATCTCAATGTGGTTTTTTGCCGTTTTGAGACGCATCCCCTCGCGAGTCGGATCTGATTCCCGTCGTTTCTGTAAACTCGCATCTTAAATTTCATCCCGTAACGTCCAGCCTCCCCCACCCCCACCCGAAATTCTTCATTCTTTCACCTAAGCTTATCTTTAAAAAACCTACACCCCCTCCCCCCCCTCCCGCTGTCTCATGCAGTGATTTGGACAAGAAGAATTTTCATTTTCACTTAGGAAAAGATTTGTCTTAGGGGCGAACGCGGTGCGGTGCCAAAAAAAAAAAACGAAAGGAGACGAGGGAGGAATCATGAGTTAGGAGGCGCATATCTCTTGGCCGGGATCGGGAGCGCTACTAAATATAGTCCCGCACGGAGCTGAATTTATTGCGATATAATGAGAAAAGGATGTCCCCCCCCCCCATAAAGTGGATGTGAGGCGTTCATTCATTACGAGGAAGTTTGGTGTCCTCGCACTTTTCTCATGTGAAAGTTGGAGAAACTGCCTGTGGCGCTGAAAGAGGCCCACCGTTTTCTTTGGTTTTTTTTTTTTTTTTTTTTTTTTTTTACTGTCTTGAATGCACCCTTGTGTATTCCGGATTTCACAATTGAAGAGAAAGAGAGAGAGAGAGAGAGAGAGAGAGAGAGAGAGAGAGAAAGAGAGAGAGAGAGAGAGAGAGACAAGGTGCTTCCCCCCCCCAAAAAAAAATCCTATCTCCTGCTCAACAGAGAGAGAGATGCTACTTTGCGATATGGATACCGGCTTCTTCCCGTGTGGAGGTGCCATCGATTTCGGGGAGCAGTACGCACACACACACACACACACACACACACACACACATTCACCGGTTCGGCAAGAATTACAATGCTCCCTCTATTTTCCCCCCTGAGGTTCTAATAAGAAGGAAGAGGGGGTTAAAAGGAAAATCCAATCGCAGGACACATAAAGGCGTGAGTGACACGTCTGACAGGAGGCATCCCGCGTTATCTATCCCCCCCCCCCCCCCTTTCTCCTCCTCCTCCCCCCACCGGTGTCATTAGGCGACGAGCTTTTCCCAAACATGTCCAGAATTATTTCACACTGCATCTTTTGCAACTGCGTCCCCCCCCCCCACCTCCCTCTTCTTCTTCTTCTTCTTCTTCTTCCTCTTCACAGTATGGCGTGCAGCATTAACCATTAGCGTGTCACTTTTGCGGGACGAGGCGTCTTCTTTCGGGGAGCGAATAACCTTTAAGGACCGGGGCGAGCGACGACTCCGATAATGAACTCGGCTCTCTTAGCGAGGCTGTCAAGTCTGTCAACAGATTTTTTTTTTTTTTTTTTTACAAGCCGTCGCTCTGGAGGAAGGAGAAGGAGAAGAAGAAGAAGGGGAAAAAAAAAAAAACAGTGTCCTTCAAACCCGAGAGGTGTAGGGTGGAAACCGCACCTCTCCACACGTTTTACTAGATTAATTCAATTTGGACGTATTCGAGCTGAAGATGAAATTATTAGCAGGTTGTGTGGCGGGGGGGGGGAGAGTGGGGGCGGGGGGTGGCGGCGGCGTTTCGGCGCCTATCGGGGGACGAAAGTGTCACAACACACGCCTTAAACCCAGCTGATGTAAATGATGTGACACTCCGGGTTTGTTGTCGAAGCGAAGGAAAGGAAAGATGAACCTCGGAAACGCGTGAGGTCGAAGACAGAGGGGAGGAGGGGGGAGGGGGGAGGAGGAGGGGGGAGGACGGGGCGTGACTGGTGCTGCTCTACCGGGTCGTAAAAAAAAAAAAAAAGTGACACTGCGTTCGGCGCATTCAGAGCAACACGCCGTTAAAAAGTGTCGGAGTGTGATTTGATGAAACGAACTGCAAACACTTCTGCCGTTTGTGTTTTTGGTAACGATGACCTCAGTGCGAATCAAAACCCCCCTTTAAAGGAATAGTTCACCCCAAAAATGATTGAATCCTGTCATCATCTCCTCCCCCTCATGCCAGTTGAAACACAGGTGAAGTTTGTCCATATAACACACAGGGAGGCTGCAGCACAACTCCATAGCAGCCTTCTCCAAAACAACTGAAGTCAGTGGGGACCAGTTCTTCAGAGTTCCAAAAAGACCTACAGTATATTTACACCATCATTTAGTGCAAATCTGAACTACAGCTGACTGATTTGCAACAAATAATGGTGTGTAGGTCTTTCTCACAGTGTGATTGTTTGGCTGTTTTTGTTTTGGAGCTCTAAAGAACAGGTCCCCATTGACTTCAGTTGTTTTGGAGAAGGCTGCTACCAAGTTGTGCTGCAGCCTCCCTGTGTGTTATATGGACTAACAAACTTCACCTGTGTTTCATTTGGCATGAGGGTGAGGAGATGATGACAGGATTTTCATTTCTGGGTGAACTATTCCTTTAACTCCTGCAGGGTTAGCACCATGTTGCACCCTCAGAACTATACTGGGACATTAGCAATAACAAAGAGTTTATATGTATGTCAACCAATCTGAGACAACAATACACTGCAAAAAATGACAAAGCTGTCCAGTGATTTTCTCTTGTCTCCAGATCTATCAGCTTATTTCATGATATTTTCAGTCAAATTCTCTCACTGCACTGGCAGATAATCTGCTGGTTTCAGTAAATTTCACTTGATTCATGCCAATATGACTTCTTCTTTCAAGAAATCATCATAAAACAATGAAGAAAATCTTGGAAACAAGAAACTTTCTCCAAGACAATTTCACTTTTTACCAAGAAAATGTCCTGAAACAAGTTACATTCTCCTGGAAAAAAAGTCACATTTGTTGAAACCGGTGAAATTATAAAGATGATTTCACTAAAAAAAATTAAATAAAATAAACTTGATGAGTCTGGAGACAAGAGAAAATAACTGAATAAGTATGTCAGTTTTTGCAGTTCAAGTATACAGCAAAGCTACTCGATTACAGTAAATGTAATCAGTTACTTCCCCCTCCCCCCCCCAACCCCTCCCTCTCAAACCGGCAGTAGCGGCCTGGCTCACTTGAAACTCTTTCTCTCTCTCTCTCTCTCTCTCTCTCTCTCTCTCTCTCTCTCTCTCTCTCTCCATTCAGCAGCAGAGTGCCAGGGAAATATTTGCTTTGAATCATCAGAGGACATGATTTCATTTAAAGAGCTCTTTGATGGAGGAGCGCACTCCTTCCCCGCCTGTGATGTGGCGCGGCTGAGAGCGGAATCATTCAGGGCGGCAGAGGAGTGATACCGGTGTGTGTGTGTGTGTGTGTGTGTGTGTGTGTGTGTGTGTGTGTGTGCAGGCTGGTGAGAGAGTGTGTGAAATAAAGACAGAGAGAAAGAGATAAAGCCAGAGAGAGAAGGTTAACTCGTGTGTCTTCCTGAGAGTGTGTATTTGTGTGTGGACTCCCTTTTGTGTGTGTTTGTTCTTGTGTGTGTGTGTGTGTGTGTGTGTGTGTGTGTGTATTGTCATTGCTACACTTGTGTGTGTTCTTGCATTTGTGTGTGTTCCTTTTGTGTGTGTTTGTTTGTCCTTCTGTATGTTTGTGTGTGTTACTACACTTGTGTGTGTGCATGTGCATGTATTGGCATTGGTGTGAGAGTGTGTGCTTGTGTGTGTGTGTGTGTGTGTGCATGTGTATAAATGTGCACTTACATTTGTGTATCTGTATTTGTACATAGTCATTTGTGTGTATGTGTGTATGTGCATGTGTGTGTACTCACATTTATGTGTGTGTGTACAAGTATTTGCGTGTGTGTATGTGTAGCTGCATGTTCATGTA